>NC_046315.1:2032388-2123671 GCF_009819535.1 Lacerta agilis
GCATGGGGGTGGTCGTGGGTTGCTTCGGCTGCGAGGCACCCAGTTCATTCCGGGGGTTAGGAGCCCTGCAGCCGCATAGCGGGGCTCCGGTTGGGGTGCGGGAAGAGCGTCTCGCACCCTGGGCTCCCCGGCTGTGCCCGTTGTGGCTCCGAACCCTTCCCCCGCTCCCCCTGTAAAGGGGAGTGGGGGTGAAGGGACGACGGAGCCGGGCTATAGGGGAAAAGCCCCAACCGGGATGAAAATGCGGCGGCAAAGCCTGTGATGAGCGTCTAAGTTCTACCTGTCATTAAGGAGCTGATAAGAACCCAGAGGCTGTGAGTAATTGATTGACTCTTTGTATTCCTGGAACGCTCTGGGGGAAAGAAGAAAGGCAGCCCGCCTCCCTCCCTTCGAGAGGTGAAAGAAATTAACCCTTTAAGTGACTGCTGCTACAACAATCAATAGAAAGTATTTGGAATTTGAAAACTGAGTCTGTTGAGATCTCCCTTCGGGGGTTAATTGGGGAAAAAATATCTCCGTTTGAAGTTTTGGTCTTTATACTCCGGCTTCGGAGAAATGGCGGCGACTTGGTTTGTTGTGGAAAAATTGAGACAAAGGAAGGAAGAGACAGGAACTGAAATCTGATACTCACCCTCTCTCTCAAAATGCTGGACTTTGCGATCGCACTGGCATCGAGCTCTGATTTAAGGGAGGAGGAAATGCTCACTATTTTGCAGATGGAATTACTTAATCGGAAACTACAAGTCTTGAGTGGAATTATTCATAAAAAGGATGTATTTTCCACAGAGGAGGCTTTTCAAAAGTTCTATACAATGGAATCAAGCTTTGGCAAAGAGCTGGGAGGGGCGCTTGGAGGATGGTCGGAAACGGCTGGGCGAACGGAAAAGGAACCTGAAACAGGAAAATTTACAATATCCAGACCCGAGGTGGCAGCTCGGGGTCAAGGGACATGGAATTAAGATTTTTACAAGAAGAAGGAGCAAAAGAGGAGGCACCCAGAATGGAGATATGGAATGCCCTGAGGCTCGATGCTGGGTTTGATGTGGACGCTGCCTGGATCTGTGGACACTCAGAGGAAGACAATGGGAGATTTGGCTGTGGAGAAAGACAGATAAAGACAATGGACAGAGGAGGAGTGGGTTGAAGCTTTAAATGTATAATCTGATTGGTCTGTCATGGTATCCGAAATCGGAGTGTGAAGTCTGTTAATTACAAGTTTATTTTAAATAAGTAAGGAGATATTGAATTTTAAGTTATAAGCAGCATGTTAAAGGATAGAAGAAATAAGTTTAGCTATAAGAATACTTGGTTAAGATTTAGGTTACAATGCAAAGATTAAGACAATGGTGTTTTTTTTCATTTTAAGTAAAGTTAAATTTTTTATAGAGAAAAGTTGTTAAGGAAATAGTATATTGATTTAAAACCGAAGGTGTATAGGCGGGGGAAGTCAAACGTCAAGATTCAGAACTAGAATTTTTTTTTTTTGTAAAGTATATAGATAAGAAGAAGAATCCTGACATTATGTGTATATGTATTTGTTTTGGTATTTGTAGGTGTGGGGTTGGGTTTGTGTTATATTATGAAAATGTCAATAAATTCTGTTTAAAAAAAAAAATTATAAGTCAATAAAGATATACGATTTTAAATTACCACCAATATATAAAATTATATATCAACGGAAAGATAATTTAATCAAGAATAAAATCCAACAAAGTTTGTTCAATTACCCATATTCTATCAAATGTTATAGCCAAATAACCAGAAAAAGGAAGCACAAATTGCTTAGGTAGACTTTTGTCAGTGTGTTATGGGATTGCTATCAAGTTGGTTGGTTTTTTGTGTTCTTTCATTTAGTGAGGTTGTAAAACATAACAAAATTGTAGAAATGGCAGAAATAGTTGATTGGACACCCAGAAGCGATGTAAAATTGCAGTATTAAGTGAACAAGGCTACAGTTATGAAGAAATTAGAAGAGAGATTGGGGAAAACTTAACCAAAGCTGGCCTTTCTATATTTTTGAAGAGGTATAAGGATCATAGAATCATAGAATTGGAAGAGACCACAAGGACCATCCAGTCCAACCCCCTGCCAAGCAGGAAACACCATCAAAGCATTCCTGACAGATGGACATCAAGCCTCCGCTTAAAGACCTCCAAAGAAGGAGACTCCACCACACTCCTTGGCAGCAAATTCCACTGCTCAACAGCTCTTACTGTCAGGAAGTTTGTTTAGGTGGAATCTTCTTTCTTGTAGTTTGAATCCATTGCCCCGTGTCCGCTTCTCTGGAGCAGGAGAAAACAACCTTTCTCCCTCCTCTGTATCACATCCTTTTATATAGTTGAACATGGCTATCCTATCCCGCCTTAACCTTCTCTTCTCCAGGCTAAACATACCCAGCTCCCTAAGCCGTTCCTCATAAGGCATCCTTTCCAGGCCTTTGACCATTTTGGTTGCCCTCCTCTGGACACGTTCCAGATTGTCAGTATCCTTCTTGAACTGTGGTGCCCAGAACTGGACACAGTATTCCAGGTGAGGTCTGACCAGAGCGGAATACAGTGGTACTATTACTTCCCTTGATCTAGATGCTATACTCCTATTGATGCAGCCAAGAATTGCATTGGCTTTTTTAGCTGCTGCATCACACTGTGGACTCATGTCAAGTTGATGGTCTACCAAGACTCCTAGATCCTTTTCACGTGTACTGCTCTCAAGCCAGGTGTCACCCTGTATTTGTGCCTTTCATTATTTTTTTTGCCCAAGTGTAGTACTTTACACTTCAGATTCTGGGGCAGTGCTTTTGGTCAGCAGAGGGTGTCACAGGGCCAGCCTACTTTCCCTTTAAAGCACACTTGAGTCTCGAGACTCCCATCATCCCTAGACAACTCCCATCATCCCTAGCTAGCAGGACCAATGGGGAGGGATGATGGAAACAGCAGTCCGAGAGCTGCTGAGGATGCAAGGTTGGGATACGCTGCTTTAAAGCAACTTTTGCGTTTTGCTCGCAAAGAACCTCTCCACATTTGTATTTTCTTGTGTTTTGTTTTCCTCATGACCTTTGTGCTTTTTTTTAAGAGGGAAATTTTAAAGAGAAGTTGTATGGCAAGTTGAAGAAGAATAAAAGGTTGATTTGGAAAAAAATAACACAAAAATACTCAATAATTTCATGGGTGGGAAGAGACCCCTAGGCCTTTAAGAGTTAGCGCCTATTCCCTACCCCCACAGGTTTCAGGATGGTTACAAATAAAAACACAACGTAAAAACACAAAACAGGACATTTTAAAAGGGCATTAGATGACAATCAATGAAAGATCTGGTTAAAAAGTTACAGATTTGCCTGGCTCCTAAAGCTGTAGAATGGTTCTTCCGACCTTTGTATGGATTCTTTTATGGGAAGTGAGATGGGAGCTCTGACTGAAGCTCTTTCCACATTCCACACACTGATATGGTTTCTCCCCGGTATGAATTCTTTGATGCTCAGTGAGAGAGGAGCTCGTACTGAAGCTCTTTCCACATTCCACACACTGATATGGTTTCTCCCCTGTATGAATTCTTTGATGGGAAGTGAGAGAGGAGGAGTAATTGAAGCTCTTTCCACATTCCACACACTGATAGGGTTTCTCCCCTGTATGAATTCTTTGATGGGAAGTGAGAGAGGAGGAGTGATTGAAGCTCTTTCCACATTCCACACACTGATAGGGTTTCTCCCCTGTATGAATTCTTTTATGGGAAGTGAGATCGGAGCTCTGACTGAAGCTCTTTCCACATTCCACACATTGATATGGTTTCTCCCTTGTATGAATTCTTTGATGCTCAGTGAGATTGGAGCTCTGACTGAAGCTCTTTCCACATTCCACACACTGATAGGGTTTCTCCCCTGTATGAATTCTTTGATGGGAAGTGAGAGAGGAGGAGTGATTGAAGCTCTTTCCACATTCCACACACTGATAGGGTTTCTCCCCTGTATGAATTCTTTTATGGGAAGTGAGAGAGGAGCTGTGACTGAAGCTCTTTCCACATTCTACACACTGATAGGGTTTCTCCCCTGTATGAATTCTCTGATGCTTAGTGAGAGGGGAGCTCGTACTGAAGCTCTTTCCACATTCCACACACTGATAGGGTTTCTCCCCTGTATGAATTCTTTTATGGGAAGTGAGATGGGAGCTGCTATTGAAGCTCTCTCCACATTCTACACAATGATAGGGTTTCTCCCCTGTATGAATTCTCTGATGCTTAGTGAGAGAGGAGCTCGTATTGAAGCTCTTTCCACATTCCACACATTGATAGGGTTTCTCCCCTGTATGAATTCTTTGATGGGAAGTGAGAGAGGAGGAGTAATTGAAGCTCTTTCCACATTCCACACACTGATAGGGTTTCTCCCCTGTATGAATTCTTTGATGGGAAGTGAGATGGGAGATCTGACTGAAGCTCGTTCCACATTCCACACACTGATAGGGTTTCTCCCCTGTATGAATTCTCTGATGCTCAGTGAGAGAGGAGCTCTGACTGAAGCTCTTTCCACATTCCACACACTGATAAGGGTTCTCTCCTGTATGAATTCTCTGATGATTAGTGAGATCGGAAATCTGACTGAAGTTCTTTCCACATTCAAAACACGGATAGGGTTTCTCCCCTGTATGAATTCTTTTATGGGAAGTGAGATTGGAGCTCTGACTGAAGCTCTTTCCACATTCCACACACTGATATGGTTTCTCCCCGGTATGAATTCTTTGATGCTCAGTGAGAGAGGAGCTCGTACTGAAGCTCTTTCCACATTCCACACACTGATATGGTTTCTCCCCTGTATGAATTCTTTGATGGGAAGTGAGATTGGAGCTCTGACTGAAGCTCTTTCCACATTCCACACACTGATAGGGTTTCTCCCCTGTATGAATTCTTTGATGGGAAGTGAGAGAGGAGGAGTGATTGAAGCTCTTTCCACATTCCACACACTGATAGGGTTTCTCCCCTGTATGAATTCTCCGGTGCTTAGTGAGAGAGGAGCTCATACTGAAGCTCTTTCCACATTCCACACACTGATAGGGTTTCTCCCCTGTATGAATTCTTTTATGGGAAGTGAGATCGGAGCTCTGACTGAAGCTCTTTCCACATTCCACACATTGATATGGTTTCTCCCCTGTATGAATTCTTTTATGGGAAGTGAGATGGGATCTCTGGCTGAAGCTCTTTCCACATTCCACACACTGGTAGGGTTCCTCCCCTGTATGAATTCTTTGATGGGAAGTGAGAGAGGAGGAGTGATTGAAGCTCTTTCCACATTCCACACACTGATAGAGTTTCTTTCCAATGAGATTTTGTTGATGGGAAGTGAAATGGGATCTCTGACTGCAGCTTTCTCTGCACTCCAAATTTTTATGTGGCTTCTCCTCTCTGGGGATTTTGTCGTGGTCACCTTTGTTCTCGATTTCTGATGCATCACAATCTGCAGTGGAGACAAAAAGGGATTAGAGTCTCAGGAACAAATGGAGAAGAACTGAAGGGAGTACGGTGTGTGTTCATTACCTGTGTTGTTTGTCATTAACCAACAAATTTATTATTAGATTCTGATGAGTTGTTGAATGTTGCTTTGTTTGATATATATCAAAACTGTAATATAAAATTATATATATATATATATATATATATATATATATATATATATATGATATGAATTTTTTTATTGTTGTTCAGTTATGAGGTATACACTATTTACCATAAATGTACAATAAACGTTCCAAACAAACAAACAAAAAATAAAAAACAGAAAACAATTGCAATTACCGTATTTTTTGCTCCATAAGACGCACTTTTTTCCTCCTAAAAAGTAAGGGGAAATACCTGTGCGTCTTATGGAGCGAATGGTGGTCCCTGGAGCTGAATTGCCCAGGAGCCAAAAGCAGATTGTGCTTTTTATTTTACAAAGAGAAAAGGGAGTGTTGAATGGACCCCGCTCAGCAGCTGATCAGAAATAGATCGGGAGAGAGATAAGAGTCCCGGCTCCCTTTCAGCCCCGCCCTCCTTTGTTGAATGTGCTGCAGAGGGAGGTTGTTTGTTTCCCCAGGACATGTGACTGACTGATTAGATTATCTGTCTGGAAACAGTAGAAATGGCTCCTTTTCCTTAAGATTTTTCAGAAATGTGAGTTAAACCCCATAAAAATGGGGCTTTTCCTCTTTGTTTTTCCCCCTTTGCAAAAGGAGCTTTGCTTTTCCCCCTTTGCAAAAAAAGCTGCAAAACCTTTAGCTGATCCTCAAAAAAACACCAAAAAACAAACAAACCAGGGCTTTTCCCTTTGCAAAAAAAACTGCAAAGCCTTTAGCTGATCCTAAAAAAAAGACCTTTTGCCTTTGCAAAAACAGCTGCAAAACTTTCAGCTGATCCTCAAAAAAGCCAGGGCTTTTCCCTTTGCAAAAAAGCTGCAAAACTTTTAGCTGATCCTCAAAAAAACAACAACAAACAAACAGGGCTTTTAGAGGAGGAAAACCAGAAAAATGTTTTTTTCCTGGGTTTCCTCCTCTAAAAATGAGGTGCGCCCTATGGTCCAGTGCGTCCTATGGAGCGAAAAATACGGTACTGTATCTGCTTGATTTTGTTGATACCCCTAACAGGTTCCAAATTCAATACATTTGTAGAAAGAAAATACAAATACAGCAATAATAATACAAATAAAATAAACAAAAATAAAAATATCGTATCATTAAGCAAAGAAAAAATGACTAGTATAAGTTGTTCATTTTAAAGTTAATGTTCTTTCTATATGGGATCAGATTATTATTATTATTATTTATGTTTCATGTTTACATATGTGTTGGGAGCCGCACAGAGTGGCTGGGTTAACCCAGCCAGATGGTCAGGATATAAATAAGAATAATTATTATTACTACAGTGGTACCTCGATTTAAATATTATTGTTAATATGTTTGTGTACGGTCCTCGGTTAGTTGCTCATGAGTTACCAGGCAAAACTCCGACCTTTCCTTTTGTAGTTTTATTGTGCATACTATGCACAGTGCAGAGCTAAAAAGTTCATGTCTGTATCAAACGCCGGCAGAATCCAGGAATGGCCCCGTCCGGTTCTGACCCCAACAAAAGCGTTTTGGTATACGAATACCGCGCCTTCCATCCTTTCGTTTCACCCCTCGACGCCTTTGGGGCGACGGAAATTGCGTGCCTCCTCCCTCGCCCCTTGGGCTAGGGGAGCGCTGGGTCTTTCCAGCATCCTCAGAGCCTCGACCCTCCATCCCGAGTCCCATGCCCCTCCCAACTGGAAGCCTCGCTGCGTCCGCTGCTGCCAGAGGAGGTGCTGCTGGTCATGTGGGGCTGGGGCTCTCTGTAGCATCCCAAGAGCCCTTCCACCACCTTGCACTGTGCCGGGGACAGTTCCCTGACAGTTTGTATACTGAGCTACCACTGTATTACTTATAATATTATTATTATTATAGAAACATAGAAACATAGAGTTGGAAGAGACCACAAGGGCCATCTAGTCCAACCCCCTGCCAAGCAGGAAACACCATCAAAGAAATCCTGACAGATGGCTGTCAAGCCTCCGCTTAAAGACCCCCAAAGAAGGAGACTCCACCACACTCCTTTGCAGCAAATTCCACTGTCCAACAGCTCTTACTGTCAGGAAGTTCTTCCTAATGTTTAGGTGGAATCTTCTTTCTTGTAGTTTGAATCCATTGCTCCGTGTTATCATCCTCACTGCTACTACCACCTGATATTCAATAAGCCTGGCTCTTCTCTGGGATGGATTTTGTTTGGCCCAGTCATGGCATCCCCTCCACCTCCAATGTCATTCATCTCTTTGGTCAACCCAAGACTGACAGGAGCAAAAACAAAAACAGAAAACCTGAAGCTACTTATCTTTCCTAACAATTCTGAAGCTGACATTCAAGATGGCCTGGGCAGTTCAGAGCAGCCCAATCGTGGTAGAAAAAGGAATAATTTGAGGAAGATTGTTGAAAAAAAAAACCTTGTAATTTACTGTTTATTGTGGGGGTGTTAGGTTCCCAGGTGTTGTAGGGGGCGCTGTTGAGCTCTGTGAAAATATATGAGGTTGGTCACATAGAGGTATTTTTTGAATTTCCAGGCAGATATGACGATCCCACAGGGAGCCTTACCAAGAGAGGCCACGATCCCACAATTCTCCTCCATGACGTCCTTATGCAGAGCTCTCTGGTCAGGATCCAGCAACGCCCACTCCTCGTCCGTGAAACGAACAGCGACATCTTCAAAGCACACTGGACCCTGAAAGAAAAAGGGAAATGTCCTCCTCTGAGACAGCAGAAATATCATCTGCTACACAATGCTCTCTTTTTTCGTTCCTCCAAATTGCGCTGTTTTTTTCTATAGGATTGCTTTGCTGCACATTTTATTTGTGGATGCTTATTTTCTACTGTAATTCGCTCTAAGTGGGGCTGACCTTGAAGCTGTCCCAGAAATTCCCGCGGGTGAAGAATAGTGCAGCGAGGCTCCTCACAGAGTCCCTGCCATGGGAGCCTATTCACTAGGGTGGGTCATAAAAAAATTTTCCCCGGAAATGTTTCCTCCCTTGATCTTATCTCAGGCATATGGTATAAACATAGTTAAATTTCAAATTTGGGACAAATTGGTTAATATTTACACCCTGCTCCTACAAATTGAAATTTTGCCTCACCACAAATGTAAGGTTTATTAGTGGCTGCTCATGAGTAACCAGGCTGACGCATGGCTTCTGAAACTAATTTCTTTAATGGTGCAAATATTTACAGTGCAGCTAAAGAAAGAACGTCCATCTCATCCTTTGGCAGAGTCCTGGAATGACCCCTTCCGGTTCTTTGCCCAGCATAAAAGGCGTGGGATGCGGAACCCCCGCCTACCCCCCTGCGCCTTTCCCCTCTGCGCAAAAGGGGAGACAGAAGGGACGCCTCACTTCCAGCCTCTGCTCGGTGTGAGGGCTCTCCTCCCCTGTCAGAGGCCTGGTCCCCACTTCCTGCTCCCATCTCCCCCTCCCCACTCGAAGGATCACTGCTTCCCCCACTGGATGAAGAGGAGTTGCTCAGCGTCTGAGACAGGGCCTCGCGATACTGATAAAGCCCTGGCACCACCTTGCCTTTCGCCGAGGGCAGTCCTCTGACAACAAGTGATAAAAACATAGGAATTTGACTCATTTAGTTCTCAGTATGTTAAATTGTGAACTAATAAACTAGGTTTTATGTAGAGTAATAATAGTTGCATACTATTATTTTCTGCAATATCTATTTATTTAAGATAAAACATGTTGATAATTTACATGAAAAACCAATGGTTTTGAAAAAATTATATGGAACAATTAAGCAAACGGTGTACTAAACATAAACAATAAAACGCCACTCATGTGTTGCATCAAAACATCACATTATACTTAATTACTTAGGTATAAATTGTACTAAACACTTTCATTTTGTGTAATTAATAAAATTATGCCTTATGCACAATATACATTGTACAGTGCACCATATTTATATAATGCTAAATGTATGTTTTATCTTAAATAAATAGATATTGCAGAAAATAATAGTATGCAACTATTATTACTCTACATAAAACCTAAAATTTATGTTTATTAGTTCACAATTTAACATACTGAGAATTAAATGAGTCAAATTTCTATGTTTTTATCACTCGTGGTGAGGCAAAATTTCAATTTGTAGGAGCAGGGTCAAAATTATTAACCGATTTGTCCCAAATTTGAAATTTAACTATGTTTATACCATAACCCTGAGATAAGATCAAGGGAGGATACATTTTCGGGGGGAAATTTTATGACCCACCCTACTATTCACCCAGTGGTTTTCCAGCTGCACTGGCTCCCGGTGGAGTACAGGGTCAGGTTTAAGGTGCTGGTTTTGACCTTTAAAGCCCTTTGCGGCCTAGGACCCTTGTACCTACGGGACCGCCTCTCCTGGTATGCCCCGCGGAGAAGCTTAAGGACCATAAATAGCGACACTCTGGAGATCTTGGACCCTAAGGAAGTCAGATTAGCCTCAACCAGAGCCAGGGCCTTTTCAACACTGACTCCGACTTGGTGGAACGCTCTGTCTCATGACACCAGGGCCCTGCGGGATCTGATTTCTTCCCTCAAGGCCTGTAAGACAGAGTTGTTCTGCTTGGCCTTTGGCTTGGAATCAACTTGATCCCCTCCCCCTCTTTCCTTTTTCCTTCTGTGATGGAACTCCTATCTGGGGACTTCCCTGGCTTTTTTCCGGCCCACGTAGGACCAGTCTGGAGAGTTGGCCTTGGTGAATGATTTGACGTTTTCTTCCTGAAACAGTTTTTTTATTTGAGTTTCTACTGAAATGAGGCTGCACTTTAATATTGTATTTTAATCTTGTTTTCAAGTTGTATTTTAATCAATTGTTTCTATACCTGGTGTTAACCGCCCTGAGCCTGGTCTTGGCTAGGGATGGCGGGGTATAAATTAAATGTTGTTGTTGTTATCATCATCATTATTAATTCTGCCTTTTAATTATGGGTGTTCGTCTTTGTGCAAATAGGTGTTACTCCACCCTGTGTTTTTCAACTCATTCTCCCTACGCAAGCATTCCAGTTTGCCTGATGGAAGGATCCCCTTTCTCCTCTCCTTGTGAGCTGTTCTGGGGAGTTCCCTCCCAATGCCCTAGAGTCAAATACAAGGGGCTCATGGGGGCATGCAGAGGGGGAGGAATGGGGGGCAGGCCCTATTTTGCAGCGGATGGGGCTGGTTAGGTGAATCCAGGCCACTATTTGTTTTAATATGTCAACTGCTTAGAAACCAATTTTAGCATTCACTGATCAATCTAGAAATAAAATAAGCCTATTTTGGATGGCCATCTGTCTTGGATGATCTAGTAGACATTCCTGCTAGAGTCTTCTGGCTCTGAGAGACAAGCAGGGAGGGTGGCTTCTGGCAGGAGGAGAGAGAACCACCGGTGGCTCCTCCTTCTCCTGACTCACCTCTGCCTCTTGACCTCCCTCCTCCCACTCACCTCCTTCCTCTTCTGCCTCTCATTCTGCCCTGCATTCTGCCACAGAGTCTCCCAGCTCACTAAGCCCTGTAACCTCTTCAGCTTCTGACACCTCCTCTTCCCAGACTTCTCCCTCTTCTCCCTCTGACCGCCCATCCTTCTTCCACCTCCACTTCTTGGGCTCTGAGCCATCTTCCCTTCCTGGTTCTCCGGCTGCTTCCTCCCACCATTCCTCTGTGCCCAACCAGTCCATGACATTGCTCCATCCTTCGGCCTCTGTCCCCACATGGCAGCTTCCCCTGACCTGATCTGGTTCCACAGCCACCGCTTCCCCTCTGCCCCCATGAAAAGACGGATCAGGAGGTCTTGTTGGCTTCATTCTGTCACCTGCAAGAGAGAAAAGGTAAGCAGGACACCAGGAGTGCCTTCTTCTCTCACAGGTAAAACATCTATGATAGCCATGTTCAAATATATAAAAGGATGTCATATAGAGGAAGAAGAAAGGTTGTTTTCTGCTGCTCCAGAGAAGCGGACACGGAGCAATGGATTCAAACTACAAGAAAGTAGATTCCACCGAAACATTAGGAAGAACTTCCTGACAGTAAGAGCTGTTGGACAGTGGAATTTGCTGCCAAGGAGTGTGGTGGAGTCTCCTTCTTTGGAGGTCTTTAAGCAGACGCTTGACAGCCATCTGTCAGGAATGCTTTGATGGTGTTTCCTGCTTGGCAGGGGGTTGGACTGGATGGCCCTTGGGGTCTCTTCCAACTCTAGGATTCTATGATTCTAGGGCATCTCTAGGTTTGTGCCCATTTCATATGTTAGTTGTGCAAAAATACATCTCCCCTCCTCTGGACCCTTGTTCCCAACTGTCTCCTCACAAAACAAGATGAAAAGAACCCTCAGATGAGTTGGAAAACCAACAGAATGAGACCAAAGGAAGAAAATCCACCTTCCTCCTTACCCAGTGGCCTCTCTCTGGTGTCCAACGGAGGCCTCTCTGCCTCACAGGAATCCAGGTCCATTTCTGCAAAATGATCCTTTCCCTGAAAAAGAAACAAGGATTCAAAACAGAGAATGGCGAGAAATATTACAAAGAGAATGACAAAGACTTGAAAGGTGTGAGATCTCATTCCATGGATACTTTCCCAGAAAAAGGATGGGCCATCAGCAGACCGTTATGGGATGTTCTCCACCCTGCTAAGAGCCCTTTGGGAGTATCCAGAGGAAAGTCTCTCTCACCTGCTTTCTCTCCTCTGCCTGACTCAGGAGGAAACCTTCGACCAGGGCCACCGCCTGGGAACTGGTCTCCGCTCCACATTCCCTCACCCAGCTCTCCATCTCCGGGGAAAGGACAGCCAGGAACTGCTCCAAGATCACCAGGTCCAGCATCTCAGCTTTCGTGTGCCTTTCCGGCTTCAGCCACTGGTGGCAAAAGTGGTAGAGTCGACTGCAAATCTCTCGGGGTCCTTTGGTCTCCTTGCAGCAGAACTGCCTCAACTGCTGGCTCTGCACCTCTGAGCGGAGGGTGTCCTCCTCACCCAGGATCTTCTGCACTGGGTTTTCCCAGAATCCCCAACTGCTCCCAGTTTGGATGGCATGGCCTCTTCCTGTTCCAGGGCCAGCTGAGTCTTGCTCATCCATCTGTGCTCTCAGGAAGCCTCTGAGAGATCGGATGGAACCCTTTGGTCTTCTGCCAAGTTCTGTCCGTCTGAATGAGAAGCTCTAGGAAATCCTAGAAAGCAAATACATTGTTCTCTTACAAAATTTGTAGGACGGGGGGAGGGAATGGTTCCCGGAGCAAGCATGGATGAGTCTTGGAGGAAACCAGGGCTGGACTGCACCACATCCCAGACTATGAGGTATCTTTCTGAAAAGAAAGAGGAGGAGAAAGAGGAGAAGAAATAAATCTCTAGCCTTCTAGCTATGCAAAATCTGGAGGGAAATGAAGGGATTTCTGGGAGATGAATCAACCTGGTTTCTTCTGCCTTCGAGTCAATGCATGAAGTCAGAACTGACTGACAAGGGAATCCCTTGTATCTTGTGAAAAATGGATGCCTGGGTCTAATGGGTGTCCTCAGGAGTTCCTTCCCACCCCCACTCCCCTGCTTCTGTCTCCTTTTCTTGCAGTTCGACTCTCTGCCGCTCTCAAGACAGACTTCGGGGGGGGGGGGTCCCTTTTTCTTTGCTCTGGGGGCCAGGTATGTATCTGGCCAACCCCCTGAGTGCCAAGTGGGTGAGGCCAAAGACACTTCCCCTGAAATTTAGGCAGGTATTTTAGCATTAATATTCTGTTAGATAGCTTAACACACACACAAGGTCCCTGGAGGCTCAGTGAGTAGCAGCGCCCATTTCCGGCTGGTTTTCCAGCAACAATCCCTTTGGGACAGAGAGGATGTGGTCCTGGGATGCCCTGCTCTGGGTGCGAGGGGATTGCTGCAGTGGCCTCCGTGTGGAGCTGCCCTTGGAGACACTGGGAAACTGGTTTGCAATGCAGCAGCCAGACTATGGGCTGGGATCCCTCTCTTTATTCCTGCCCTTTCTCTCCCCCCTTTCCTTCCTTCCTCGTCCAGCTTTGGAAAACCATTTGCCCATGTTTCCTCTGTTGTGCAATGACGCTGAGCGACGTCACGCAGAGTTCAAGTCCCAGGGACTCCTTTGTTCGAAGAAGGGAGATTTCGTGGGATCCATTTGGGATCCTGTGATCTCCCGGGAGGAGAGCGTTGCAGACCTGGCCCCTCCCTGGCCGGCCCCTCTCTCTCCTCCCCCTGCATGAGCAGACCAGGCCCCCCCCCAGGCTGGCCCCCTCCCCTGCTGCAGCCCTGGGACCCCCACCGCCTCCCCACTCACCAGATCCCAGGAGGGGACAGCCAGGCAGCCCTTGCAGGAGAGGGAGGGGCCTGGGCTCTGGAGGACCTGGCCTCCTCTCTCTTGCTTCCTGTCCTCTCTAGGAAGGCAGCTCGGTTCCCTTTAACCCTTGCAAAGCCGAGTCCGTCCAACTCATTCCTCTCTCGCTTTGATTAACCTTGGCTTTTTATTCTTTTTTATGGACTTAGGGGGGCTCCAATGCCCAGATATCCTTTTGGGGGTGAGGCTCTTTGTTGGACTCTGAGCATCTCCCTCCCTTGGCCAGAAACCGGAGGAACAGCTTGCAGGGAAAAGGGCTTTGCAGGAGGAAAGGAATTCAGGAGTGGAGAGATAGGAGGGGATCCGAGGGTCATCTAGTCCAACCCCCAGCAATGCAGGAATCTCAGCCAAAGCATCTCTGCTTAGAAACCTCCAAGGAAGGAGAGTCCACCCCCTCCCAAGGGAGACCTTTCCCCTGCCAAACTGCTCTTAGATGTCCCTCAAGGAAGCGGGTCCTGAGTCCTAGCCCTGCTGAAATAATCGCTACAGGTACGTAGCCCTGTTGGTCTGCCATAGACAAAACAAAATAAAAAATTTAAAAATCCTTCCAGTAGCAACCTAGAGACCAACTAAGTTTGTTCTTGGTATGAGCTTTCGTGTGCATGCACACTTCTTCAGATACACTGAAACAGAAGTCACCAGATCCTTAAATATAGTGGGGGAGTGGGGAGGGGTATTACTCAGAAGGGTGGTGGGAATGGGTGATCAGCTGATGGGTGTGGAAAACCTGTTGATGACTGTTAATGACTGCAATTGGCCTTACAGGAAAAAAGCAAGGGGTGAGATGGCTAAAGATAGCTTTTTTATGTCATCGCCTACAGACAGCCACCCAATCTCAAACAGCTCCTCACCCACAATAATACAACAACAGGACTCAACATGGACACTGGTACCAGAGCCTGCAATAAACCCAGATGCCAACTTTGCTGCCACATAAACCCGGACAACACCATTACTGGTCCCAACAACATCAAACATACCATCTCAGGACTATTTAATTGCTCATCTTCCAACATTGTGTATGCAATCAAATGCCAACAGTGCCCTTCAGCTCTCTATATTGGACAAACAGGCCAAACCCTACGCCAAAGGATAAATGGACATAAATCTGATATCAGGAATCACAAGACAGTGAAACCAGTAGGAGAACACTTCAATCTCCCAGGACATTCTATACAAGATCTCAAAGTAGCTGTCTTAATACAAAGGAATTTCAGAAACAGACAGGAAAGAGAAGTGGCTGAATTACAACTAATCACCAAACTTAGAACCATGGAGAAACCTGGTCTGAACAAAGACATTGGATTCTTATCTCATTATACATAACAATGCTATCTTTAGCCATCTCACCCCTTGCCTTTCCCTGCAAGACTAATTGCAGCCGTTAAGAGTCGTCAACAGGTTTTCCACACCTATCAGCTGATCACCCATTCCCACCACCCTTCTGAGTAATACCCCTCCCCACTCCCTCACTATATTTAAGGGTCTGGTGACTTCTGTTTCAGTGTATCTGAAGAAGTGTGCATGCACACGAAAGCTCATACCAAGAACAAACTTAGTTGGTCTCTAAGGTGCTACTGGAAAGAATTTTCTATTTTGTTTCGACTATGGCAGACCAACACGGCTACCCACCTGTAACTGAAATAGAAGTCAAGCTCTTAGATGTCCCTCAAGGCAGCGGGTCCTGAGTTCGAGCACTGCTGAAACAATCGCACTGGCTACCAAGGAGGAACCAAGCAAAGTTCAAAAGAAATAATTCCTAGACCTGGAAATATAAATTTGGCTTAAAGTTTTGGGGATGCCTCGGACAAAGGAGTGAAAAGAATGTTGCTAACAGATTCAGCCCTGAGCAGTTAAGAAAGGAAAATCGGAAGAAGATGTGGACTTTACAATGGTATGTGAAGGAGGGAAAGGAAGGGCGGAGCCCTAGACTCTATGTTTGTTTTGCCTCAATATTTTACTTAACACCTTCCCACCCAGAAAATCCACTTTCACTGGGAAATAGCAAGCAGACTTTAAAAATTGAGATTCAACTTGGCAGAAAAGATTGGATGTACAGAATTGAAAGCAAGACTTGGAAAGATTTAATAGTAACGGAGGACATCCGACTGGTAATGGCGCAGCAAAGATAGATTGTTGTGGAGATCCCGTGAAGCAGAGCACCACTTCAAAGGGAGAAGCCCGTTCTGGTGGATGATGGATATTGGCCTTTCTAGAGGTGACTGGCCCTCCTGGAAAGGAGTGGGTGCAATGCTAGCGGGGGAGAGAAGCTGTGCGAAGAAGTTTGGTGCGCAACGGGAGGAGAAGATGGCGACGGTCGGAATGTGGCACTTGGAAAGAAGAGTGACCTTATCCATACGGAGACATTACTCATTCTAATTCCATCTGCTTGCTGGCATATATCAGAGGCTGTGAACGTACGGGACTTTGGATGCAATTGAAAGAGATGAGAAGACAGCTCCGGCGTCCGAGGCATGGGAAGTCCATATATAAAAATTGTTATAAAAATTAGGTATAATTGGAATTGTTTTAATTGGGAATTGTATAATTAATTTGGATTGTAATATGATCGGTAATTGAAATAATTTCAATGAGATTTGTTGAGATTTGTATTGGAAAATAAATAAATGCAATTAAAAAAGAAAGAAAGAAACAATCGCACTGACTACCAAGGAGGAACCAAGCAAAGTTCAAAAGAAATAAATCCTATTCTCAGCATAAATGAGTAATACTTTCTGGTGCATGCTTCTTATGCTAATATACAAAAGTATGCCATTTCCCTTTCCAGAAATGCTTAATTGGTAATTCAATGGACTGAAAATGAATGGTTGTTGTTATTATGTTTAGGGAAGCTTTTAATAATTGATGGAGTATTGTATTTTAATATATTGTTGGAAGTCGCCCAGAGTGGTTTGGGAAAATAATAAATAAATATTGTTATTATTATTTCTTAAATTGGTCATGTTATACTTCCGGCGGCGAGCGCCATTTCCAGCAGCTGGGAGTTGTCTCAGTTCCGAGACAGCTCCAGTTTCCTCGGGGGTAGGAGCCATCGCAACCACGCTGCGGGCTCCGGTAAACCACGGGGAGAGCGTCCCGTGGTCTAGGGTTTCTAGCGGGCCCCAAGGTGCCAACCCCTTCTCAGGTTTCCCTTGTAAAAGGGAGGCTTGAGTGAAGGGGCCCCGTCTCCAACCGTGGAAACGAAGCGGCAGCCGGCTGCTGGATTTGAGCGCTCCGTCTTTCCTCAAATTTGGATATAAAAGAAGCACTCTGTAAGTACGGAGAACAATTGGGACCCTAAAAGTTTAAAATTAGGCTTGCAGAGAGAAATTAAAATGAGGGAGTCCGTTTCTCTCTGATAGCGATAATTAGCACAGTAACGCCAAGAAACTGTTGCCATTAAATATTTGCTTTGAAGTTAAGAGCTGATTTCAGAGACTGTTGAAACCCCGGCTGGGGGAAGATTGAGATTAAGATTGATTGCTTTTTTATGGATTTACAACTCTTTTAACCTTCTGGCGAAGAATCTGGGCCAGGCTGAAAATGGTGGATTTCTATGCGCAGATGGAAAAGTACTGACACCCTGTGGTTTTCTTGCCTACTCAGATCCCACTGTCCCCTAGACTTAACAATGGAAAGATTTTGGTTTCAAATGAACTTACTTCAACAGAATGTTCTGGAAAAGTTTGCTCAGATTGAAACAACATTGAAAGACTCTGAAATAATTTTGATAGACTCTATTAGAGACCCACTTGCTAAAAAGGAGGAAAAGAATATTTCTCCAGTTGAAATCTTAGAAGAGGATTGTACACAAGCTCATAAACAAGAACAGCCTCCTAAGCGTGAGAGGCAGGGGGCTTTTACTTTTCAAAGAACAAAGAACTTCTGGAGTGGCAGTTCAGGAGTTTTGGAATTGTATTGGAGCATGCAACAAGAGGAAAGTGGAGAAGAGATACTTTGTGAACTTATTACAATTACTTGTCAGGAAGATGGCCACATTCTGAAGAAGAAGAAGAAGATACAAAGAGTGTTCAGTGTTGAACTTGCGATGGTACAAACAACGGAATTTTTAGAAGGAGTTGGAAAGGATGGACTCTGGGGGGGAACAGTGGGGGAAAGGAAGGGAAAAAGGAAGAATAGAGATGGATAGAAGGGGGGTGGGGTAAAGAAGGAAAGTGTAAAGGGAATGGTTATAAAAAGGCTGACCACGGATTTCTGAAACCAGAGGGAAAAAGATGTATATGTAATAGAAGTGTTATATTGATTTTGGTTAAGATAAGATTTAATAATAATAGATGTGCTGGAATCAGAGGATATATCGGCTTCAGCATTAGAGGTTAAATAAAGAGAGGATATAAGAGGTTGTTTAGGTAATACGTTATGCAGTTTGTTAGAATAGGTTAAAAATTTGAGGTATGGATGTAAGATTTAGTTTATGTGTGTTAAATAAGATTTTACAATGTTACAAAGTTACTGAAAGAAGATTAGAAATGAACGCAGAAGAGAGGACGAGAGGAAGTCCATTAATTAAGTTTAGAAACAAGATTAAGACAGTTAAGTTGATGTTTTTATTGTAGCTGTATTGTCAGGTAATGTATTTGTTTTCTTTTTTCTTTTGTTTGTATTTTGTATTTTGAATTGTAGTTTATATGTATGTTTGTAGTACTTGTTTTTCTTTGTTATTTGTCAAAATACCAATAAATTCTTTATTAAAAAAATTAATTGATCATGTTATATACTCAGCTAGGATAAGAGTCAGAGTCAGCGCTGGTTCCAAATGTCCTTTTATTATTACTGGTAACAACGGAATTAGAACTCAAGAACAACCATGCTGCGTGTGAGCCTGCCCAAGCCAGACTGACTGCCGTGCGCCAAACCTGTGTTCTGTAAGATGAGTCCTTAGTTAGCTTGTTTCTGATAGGAGTGTTCGCCCTCCTAGCTCTTCTGTAATTGGCTAGGTCACGCCAGGAGGCAGACCCTGTAAGGTGGTTGAACAGCTCCGATAGGTCTACATACAGAACAGATCAGGTGAGTGTTCTTTAAAAATAGGCAGGTGGAATCTCCATGGGTGCGAATAGCATAAAGTTGAAAGGCTAGTGAAATATGGGAAGCCCTAGAGCATCTGCTTGGCATGCAGAATGTCCCAGGGTCAAACCCTGAAATCTCCTGCAAGGGCTGGACAAAATCCCTGCCTGAAACTTGGAGCTGCTGCCAGTCAGTGTAGATCAGGGGTCCTCAAACTATGTCCGACGGGCCGAATCCAGCCCACCAGGGTCATGAATCTGGCCTACACGGCCATCTCAGAACCCGCCAAGTGTCCGAGGCTGAAAGCATCTTGCTGCCCGCTCAGTCAGTCACCGCTCTATAAACACCACAGGCGTGGTGATGGCTCTACCAATGAAAGGCCAGGGGGTTTCGCCCGGGGACGGGGAAGTGTTGCCTTTTGGCTTGAAGAGCGAAGTTGAGGTTGGCGGAGGAAGGTTGGGTAGATTCGTTTTCCTTACTGTTATGTACTGAGCTGAATAGGATCCAGAATTCAGCAGTCTGATTGGTGCTAGAACAATAGGATTCAGAATGCAGCAGTCCGGTTGGTCCTAGAACAATAGGATCCAGAATGCAGCAGTCTGATTGGTCCACAGGAGCCACCCAATGCAGCTCCAGGTGGAAGTGAATCTGCAGCCTGATTGGCCTACAGGAGTATCCCGGAATTAGCAAATCACGTGGGGCCCATTATGTAAATAATGTATATAAAGCAGACGTTTTGGGGAAACGTTCATTCCTCGCTACTATGAGCTGAATAAAGAGCATGAAATTCACTCTTGACTCAGAGTATATTTCACTTACATAGACATTTACTTTAAAGGTGGGAGAAGGAAGTTTCCGTGCAGCCATGTTCAGCACCTGCATGGGCTGGACGACAGGAGCACCTTCACCAACCTTCCGACCGCAGGAACAGCAACACAGCATTCCCGAGGAGCAGGTCCTGGTGCTGTGGACTCACATTTCCTCATGTGAGCACCCAAATGCAGCAGAGTAAACAGAAACAAAGCTGTGGAGGTTTTGTAGCATACCTCATTTATTTCTCCTAATTAAACAAATAAAAGAAAATAACAAACATGTACGAGAGAAACAGCTCTCATACAGCCAACCTGTCTCTAGACAGATCAAAAGAAAAATCCTGCAATACTAGTGCCGGAGGTCTCGAAGAGTAGCTTCCGCCCCCTCCTTTCTCACAGACTGAAAGTAAAACAACATGATCAGGTGATCCTTGCAATGGGAGGGATGAAAATATTGACATCCTCCCCCTTTTCATATCAACCATTGAAATATCTAATACACCTGTAATTTATGTACATATGCATCCATTTGTTCTTTGTTAACAACTTTAGACAACAAATCAGCAGGTATTTCCCCCCCCCCGGCAAAAAGGACACATTTATAAGTCCTCTTTGGATGTAATCTGCAAGTATTTAGGTTTTTTGCTTGCAGCCCTCAAAATGAAGCAAAGTTATGCACAATTTGTTGTCCTGATAGACTTGTATAGGACAAAAAATTGCAATTTATCTTTCCCAATTTTGAACTAATCAGTTGTTCCATATCCAGTTCTTTTTTTTTCAAGAGTTTATTAAATTAAAAAAAAGTTCCATATCCAGTTCTAACTGTAGCTTCTTGTCCCACATAGAGATTTCTCAGGAGACAGATGAGGTGATCCAGTACTCCGATTTCTTTAAGAACTTGCCATAGTTTGCTGTGGTCGACACAGTCAAATGCTTTTGTGTAGTCAATGAAGCAGAAGTAGGTGTTTTTCTGGAACTCTCTAGCTTTCTCCATAATCCAGCACATGTTCGCAATTTGGTCTCTGGTTCCTCTGCCCCTTTGATATCCAGCTTGCACTTCTGGGAGTTCTCGGTCCACATACTAAGAGATTTTTAGTGTACTGGTCCAGTAAATGCTTCTGCTGCGCAGACCAGCAACACTTCTCTTTGCAGAGCATTAAACAAGTCCAGCTGTGGGGTTCTTGTTGCAGCAACGAAATGATGACACACGGAAGCCCGTCTTTCTAAAGACAGGTTTATTGCAGACTGATAACAAACATTCCTCCGGAGCTTTCAGACATGACTGCTGCACACCCCAGAGGCAAACCAAAACAAACGCTCTATATATACTGAGCAGCTTAACAACTTAACAAGCTTAACAACTTAAATCATGTGACTTTGTTAATTTGCCAGTGTCTCAGGTTTCAAACCCTAACACATACTGCTTGAGCCTGCCTTGTAGTATTTTAAGCATAACCTTTCTAGCGTGTGAAATGAGCGCAATTGTGCGGTAGTTGGAACATTCTTCGGCACTGCCCTTCTTTGGATTGGGATGTAGACTGATTTTAGGAATAGGAATAGGAATAGGAATAATTTATTGGCCAAGTACATTTCCCAACATACTTGGAATTTTGCTTCAGCTACATTGCAATGTAAACATACCTTATACAAACACTGTGTCACTCACAATACAATGACACAGCAAAGAAACCCCACCCATAACTGGCCTTGACTTCTGCTACACAACTACAAATTTAACAATTTAATGGCACAAGGGGGAAAACTGTTCCTGTGCCTGGCCGTTTTTGTGTATAAAGCCCTGTAGTGACATCCAGACAGAAGTAAATCAAACAGATGATGACCGGGATGCAAAGGATCTGCAACAATTGAAATTGAACAAAACTCATTATGCAATGGCAGTGAACAATCAATACAGAATCTGTAATAAGGAACACTCAGGAAGTCTGACGCATAGAAAAATACTTTTATTTTATGTATTTTATGTTTTGAAGGTTATTAGTTGATGTATTAATTCTCTTTTTTTCTTTGTTGGTGATCTTTGTTGGTGATCGAATTTATTTTATTTTATTTTTCTGTATGGTGTATTAACGTGAACGGTAACAATAAAATTTATTTAATAATAATAATTGGTAAACCACCTGTCCCAGTGGTGCCGACTTGAATAAAATATTGGAGGGGAGCCAAGTAAGGCCCACCTTGCACAATCAATCACATGACGTATGCAAGCCATATTTTAATTAAATTTTTTATTGATTTTCCACATATCAAAAGTTAAAACTTATTTTCAATAACAAAAAAGTACATCTTATTTCTAATAACATATATAAAAAACTTTCATATTCTTTCTCACTTTATATCATGACTTCCTCAAATCCCTCCTTGCTGGTTTCATTATAATACATCTTTAGCAGGCTTCTAAATCATTTTAAACATTCTTATTTATAATCCTCTAATTAAAATTCCTTTTCTATCATTGTCTATCTTTACTATCATAATTCTAATTAATTCCTATTCTAATTACACACCTAAGCCTCAATTTCTTCCAAAACTTTTCCAATCTTGTTCTATACTCTCCACCTTCTGGTCACGGATTCGTCCAGTCATTTCGGCCAGTTCCATATATTCCATCATCTTCATTTGCCATTCTTCTATTTTTGGTATGTCCTGTGTTTTCCTTTTTTTTTTTTGCAAGCAGTACTCTCACCGCTGTTGTGGCATACAAAAAGAATCTTCTATCTTTTTGGGGCATTTCTTCTCCTGCTATTGCAAGTAAAAAGGCTTCTGGTATTTTAATAAAAGTATTTTTAAATACTTTTTTCAATTCATTATATATCATTTCCAATAAGTCTTTTACCTTTGGACAAGTCCACCACATATGATAAAACGTTCCTTCTTTCTCTTTACATTTCCAATGTATGCAAGCCATTTGAATGGCAATGCCTATAATGTCAGCGACTTTTTAAAAAAGTAATATTTTGAGCCAATAGTTCAATTTCCCAGCAGCTCCCCTTGCCCCGGAGGGATGGCCCTTTCCAGGTTTGTCTTTCAGTTGTTCTCCTATGTGTGTTGCCAGTAGAAGCCACAATTCTGTGGGTACTCTAGGTGGGGCAGAAAGCACCTAGAAGTTCCCTAGAGGTTGAAGTGCCGATCAAACTTCAGTTTTGTGATCTATAAATTCCAATTAGCAGTACTGGGGGTGGTTCAGATTCTGTGGCAGTGCTTTTGGCCAGGAGAGGGTGTCACAGGGCCAGCCTGCTTCCCTTTTAAAGCAAACTTGAGTCTCCAACTGTTTTTTCACTACAATCCCCATCATCCTTAGCTAGCAGGAACAATGGGGAAGGATGATGGAAACTGCAGTCAGAGAGCTGCTGGGGAACCAAGGTTGGGAAACACTGCTTTAAAGGAACTTTTGCGTTTGGCTCGCAAAGAAGGGACCTGTCCACATTTGTATTTTCTTGTGTTTTGTTTTCCTCATGACCTCTGTGCATTTTTTTTAAGAGGGAACATTGAAAGAGAAGTTGTATGGCAAGTTGCAGAAGAATAAAAGGTTGTGTTTGAAAAAAAAACCCACAAAAAACTGGGGGGATGGCCTCCTCAATAATTTCATGGGTGGGAAGAGACCCCTAAGCCTTTAAGAGTTGGCGCCTATTCCCTACACCCACAGGTCTCAGGATGGTCACAAATAAAAGCACAACATAAAAAAAACAAAACACCACATTTTAAAAGGGGATAAATTTAACAATGAATAATATATTTGGGGATAAATTTAACAATGAATAATATAAATTTGTTTGAAGATAGTTATGGGAAAGTATGGGGAGAAATTTTAAAACTATTAGAAATGTGGCAAAAAATGAAATTATCCATTTGGGGGAGAATTTCGGCAATAAAAATGAACGTATTACCAAAATTAATGTTTTTATTTCAAATGTTGCCAATAACAGGGAAAACAGAGTGTTTTGATAAATGGAGAAAGGACCTATCAAGCTTTATATGGCAAAGGAAAAAACCAAGAATCAAATATAAAATGCTGGCAGACGATATTAGGAGAGGCGGTTTCGGCCTTCCAGATTTAAGACTGTATTATGAGGCATGCTGCCTAGAGTGGATAAAAGATTGGATAAATTTAGAAAATAATGATATATTCTGGATCTGGAGGGTTGGAACTGCTGATATTGGATAGGTGGGAGAAATTATTTAAGAGAGATTTGCATTTCACAGCATGTTCTACAATAAAAGAAAATATGCTTAAGATGTTGTTCCGATGGTATATAACCCCAGAAAAATTGTGCAATATATATATATATATATATATATATATATATATATATATATATATATATAACAATCAAATTTATGTTGGAAATGTAAAAAAGAGGTGGGTACATTTTATCATTTATGGTGGGGATGTAAAGAG
Source organism: Lacerta agilis (assembly GCF_009819535.1). Taxonomy (NCBI): domain Eukaryota; kingdom Metazoa; phylum Chordata; class Lepidosauria; order Squamata; family Lacertidae; genus Lacerta; species Lacerta agilis. Next base: position 2,056,511 of record NC_046315.1, read on the forward strand.
ATAAATAAATTCTGGAATGAGATATATGAGGAATTTAAATAATAATAATAATAATAATAATAATAATAATAATAATAATAATTTATTATTTATACCCCGCCCATCTGGCCGGGTCTCCCCAGCCACTCTGGGCGGCCTCCAACAAATACCAAAATACAATACAGAGTCACAAATTAAAAACTTCCCTAAACAGGGCTGCCTTTAGATATTTTCTGAATGTCAGGTAGTTGTTTATTCCCTTGACTTCTGACGGGAGGGCGTTCCACAGGGCGGGCGCCACTACCGAGAAGGCCCTCTGCCTGGTTCCCTGTAGTTTTGCTTCTCGCAGTGAGGGAACCGCCAGAAGGCCCTCGGCGCTGGATCTCAGTGTCCGGGCTGAATGATGGGGGTGGAGACGCTCCTTCAGGTATACAGGACTGAGGCCGTTTAGGGCTTTAAAGGTCAACACCAACACTTTGAATTGTGCTCGGAAACGTACTGGGAGCCAATGCAGATCTCTCAGGACTGGTGTTATGTGGTCCCGGCGGCCACTCCCAGTCACCAGTCTAGCTGCCGCATTCTGGATTAATTGCAGTTTCCGGGTCACCTTCAAAGGTAGCCCCACGTAGAGCGCATTGCAGTAGTCCAAGCGGGAGATAACCAGAGCATGCACCACTTTGGTGAGACAGTCCGCGGGCAGGTAGGGTCTCAGCCTGCGTACCAGATGGAGCTGGTAGACAGCTGCCCTGGACACAGAATTAACCTGCGCTTCCATGGACAGCTGTGAGTCCAAAATGACTCCCAGGCTGCGCACCTGGTCCTTCAGGGGCACAGTTACCCCATTCAGGACCAGGGAGTCCCCCACACCCGCCCGCCTCCTGTCCCCCAAAAACAGTACTTCTGTCTTGTCGGGATTCAGCCTCAATCTGTTAGCCGCCATCCATCCTCCAACAGCCTCCAGGCACTCACACAGGACCTTCACCGCCTTCACTGGTTCTGATTTAAAAGAGAGGTAGAGCTGGGTGTCATCTGCATATTGATGAACACCCAACCCAAACCCCCTGATGATCTCTCCCAGCGGCTTCATATAGATATTAAAAAGCATGGGGGAGAGGACAGAACCCTGAGGCACCCCACAAGTGAGAGCCCAGGGGTCTGAACACTCATCCCCCACCACCACTTTCTGAACACGGCCCAGGAGGAAGGAGCGGAACCACTGTATAACAGTGCCCCCAGCTCCCAACCCCTCTAGCCGGTCCAGAAGGATGTTATGGTCGATGGTGTCAAAGGCCGCTGAGAGATCCAGCAGAACCAGGAAACAGCTCTCACCTTTGTCCCTAGCCCGCCGGAGATCATCAACCAGCGCGACCAAGGCAGTTTCAGTCCCATGATGAGGCCTGAATCCTGATTGGAAGGGATCCAAATGGTCCGCATCTTCCAGGCGTGCTTGGAGTTGTTCAGCAACCACCCGCTCAATCACCTTGCCCAAGAATGGTAGATTTGAGACTGGGCGATAGTTGGCCATATTGGCCGGGTCTAGAGATGTTTTTTTAAGAAGCGGTTTAATGACCGCCTCTTTCAGCGGGTCTGGAAAGATTCCCTCGCAGAGGGAAGCATTCACCACCGCGCAGAGCCCATCGCCCAGCCCTTCCCGGCTAGCTTTTATAAGCCAGGATGGGCAAGGATCAAGGAGACAGGTGGTCGGTTTCACTCGTCCAAGCAGCCTGTCCACATCCTCGGAGGTAACAGATTGGAATTGATCCCATGAAACATGACTCGACAGGGCTCTAGCACTCTCCCGCCCCGGCCCTGCTCCCATGGTGGAGTCTACCTCCTTCTGAATCTGAGCGACTTTATCTGCAAAAAACTTTGCAAAAGCATTGCAGGAGATCTTGGGGTCCCTACCAGGCCCCGATGACGAAGGTGGTTTTGCTAGGTTGCGAACCACCTGGAAGAGTCTCCTGCCGCTGTCGCCATTGCCACTTCGCTGTCGCCATTGCCACTTGGTAGGCTCGAAGTTGAGCTCTAGCCCATGTCCGGTCTGATTCAGAATGAGTTTTCCGCCACCGGCGCTCTAGCCGTCTCAGCGACTGTTTCATCGCCCTCAGCTCCGGGGAAAACCACGGAGCTGTCCGGGCTCCATGCAATCGGAGAGGACGCTTCGGAGCCAGACAGTCAATAGCCCTGGTTAACTCCGCATTCCAGCGGGCCACCAGGGAATCAACTGAAAGGCCATCAACATGGGATAATGCATCCCCTACCACTCTCTGGAAGCCAATTGGATCCATTAAGTAGCGGGGGCGGACCATCTGAATCGGTCCTACCTCCCTGCAGAGGGGAAGGGTCGCAGAGAAGTCCAGTTGCACCAGGAAGTGATCTGACCATGGCACTTCTTTTGTTTCACTTTTACTTAGTGTCAGATCACCAACATCCATAGAGGTAAACACCAGGTCTAAGGCATGTCCGCGGCTATGAGTTGGACCAGACTTATTCAGGGACAGCCCCATGGAGGCCATGCTTTCCACGAAGTCCCGAGCGGCCCCTTGTAAGGTCGTGTCGGCATGGATGTTAAAATCCCCTAAGACAACCAAACTAGGTGTCTCCAGGAGCATATCCGCCACGACCTGAAGCAGCTCGGGCAGGGAATCCTTGGTGCAGCGGGGAGGTCGGTACACCAAAAGGAATCCTGTACTGCCCCTATTGCCCAACTTCCAGAACATGCACTCAGAAAACTGGGTCTTCCCAATACGACGCCTGGTGCAAACTAATGACTTCCTAAAAATCACTGCAACCCCCCCTCCCCGCCCACAAGGCCTGGGTTGCTGTGCGTAAGAGAAACCTGGTGGACAAGCAGCGGCAAGGACAGGCCCATCTGCTTCATCCAACCAAGTCTCTGTTACACATGCCAGGTCAAATCCTCCATCCACAATCAAGTCGTGGATGGCAGTGGTTTTGTTAATCATTGACCTGGCATTACACAGCAACACTTTCAGGTCATGTGGGTATCCCTTGCTGATTCCAGTATCCGTCCGGTCAGGACCAGACCCGGAGGCAGGGATAGTCCTCAGACAACGACTAAACCTGCCTCCTCGGTAATGACATGGTCTGGTCTTAGCGTGACTCCTCCTCCTGCCCATGATCACTGAGATCGGGTGTCTTTCCAAGACAACCCCCCCTGTGGAACTTGCCCCAGCCATCCTGTTGGCTGAGGCCCAATCCCAGGCAGCCCTACCCCTATCCCCTTAAAAAACAAATACAGACCATACACTAATTTAACAAAATAATAAAAATAACAAACAACTGTATATTCTTCTGCATCACCAGCACATCATCCACTTGTTAGAAAAGTTGAAGGCCGTTTTTGATCTTATGGAGATCGCTCTGGGTCCATAATAATCCCTCAGCAACAGAGCCACCCCATTCTGAAGAGGTGGCGTTGGGGGTGCTATTCCTGCCTCCATCCATCAGCTGGTCGTGTGTCAACATCATGGAGTAGTTCTCCACCAGCAGGTTGTCAGGGTCATCTGATTGGTCAGGCAATTTCCCCAAAGGATAATTTCCCCACTTCACCCAATCTGGGCTGACCTGCCAGACCGATCCAAGCAGAGCCATCTTTCTCTCATTAAGATATCCAGGGTAGAGATGTTTAAAATTACATTTATTTTTTTAAAAAACCAGAATCCTTTTTATTAGGTATGATATCGGATGAATTTCCTTAGAATAATATAAAGGTTTTTCTAAACGCCTCAGCTGCTGCGAGGTTATTAATTGCAAAAAATTGGAAAGGAGAGAAAATCCCAACAATATCGGAATGGAGAAGTAAGGTGTGCAAATTGGTTGAAATGGCAAAATTAACAACTAATATTAGAGGTTGCTCCAATCAAGAAATAATAAAGGAATGGGAAGGCGTGAAAGATTATTTAAGGGTATTTTGTTCAGATATTGATATTCTGGTGGATTTGGTATAAATCAAACAGGGGAAAATATTAAGGAAAATAAAGGATTTAGGATAATGATAATGGAAGCAACAACACAACTAAAAAAATAGTTAAATATTGTGTAAAAAATCAGGTATTGGGGAGGGGGGAGGGGGGAGGGGAGAGGAGGGGGGACAATTGGAATGGGAAAAATAATGTATTTGTTTTTATCTTTTGTTTTGTAAGATTTGAATTATGAATAAAGTTTATTTCAACTAAAAAAACAGGAGTTGGCATCTATTCCCTACACCCACAGGTCTCAGGATGGTTACAACATAAAAACACAAAACACGACATTTTAAAAGGGCATTAGATGTCAATCAGCCAAAGATCTGGTTAAAAAGTTGCAGATTTGAATGGATCCTAAAGCTGTATAATGGTTTTTCCGAACTTTGTATGGATTCTCTGATGCTTAGTGAGATTGGAGCTCCGACTGAAGCTCTTTCCACATTCCACACACTGATGGGGTTTCTCCCCTGTATGAATTCTTTGATGGGAAGTGAGAGAGGAGCTATGACTGAAGCTCTTTCCACATTCCATGCACTGATAGAGTTTCTTTCCAATGAGATTTTGTTGATGGGAAGTGGAATGGAAGCTCTGACTGCAGCTTTCTCCACACTGCAAATTTTTGCGTGGCTTCTCCTCTCTGGGGATTTTGTCATTGTCACCTTTGTTGTCGATTTCCAATTCATCACAATCTGCAATGGAGACAAATAGGGTTTAGAGCCTCAGGAACAAATGGAGAAGAACAGAAGGGAGTTGGGTGTGTGTTCATTACCTGTGTTGTTTGTCATTAACCAACGAATTTATTATTAGATTCTGATGAGTTGTTGAATGTTGCTTTGTTTGATATACAGTAGTGGTCAAAATTGTAGAAGCCTTTTGGGGGAAAGTGTATTTCAGAGGTTTCATGGCTTATAACACCACTTAATAGAATCATAGAATCATAGAATTGTAGAGTTGGAAGGGACAATGAGGATCATCTAGTCCAACCCCTTGCTATGCAGGAATATGCAGCTGTCTCATTTGGGGATCGAACCTGCAACCTTCATTTGGAGTAATATCATAAAATCATGTGTGTGTGTGTGTGTGTAAAAATTTACTCTTGTTCAGTTATCAGATATATTTACCATAAATATACAATAAAGGTTCTGAACAAACAAACAAAAAATAAAAAGAAACAATTGCAATTACTGTATCTGCTTGATTTTGTTCATACTCCTAACTTGTTCCAAATTCAATACATCTGTTGAAAGAAAATACAAATACAGCAATAATAATACAAATAAAATAAACAAAAATATTGTAGCATTAAGCAAAGAAAAAATGACAGAAAGAAAGGGGGGAAGGAGAGAGAAAAGAAAAGAAAAGACAAAAAGAAAGAACCAAAAGTTAAGAAGAGAAAAACAATACCAGCAAGTTTCCCAAACCCATCCGACTTCCTATCAAGCCCAACCGTATAGTTCACCCGTACCTATGAGTCTAGTTCAACACATTCGAGTGTCTTCTAATATATCTTTATCACACTGTAATATCAACCGGTAGCCAACTGTCAGGGAACTGCCCTTGCCTCAGCGCAGGGGAGTGTCAGGGCTTTCTGGGTATCGGGGGCCACCGCAGCATATCCTCAGCAATTCCTCTTCGTCCAGCGGGGAAAGCACCAGTCCCTCTAGTGGGGAGGGGGAGCCTGTTCAGGGGAGTGTGGACCAGGGCTCTGGCAGGGTGGGAGAGCCATTACACCGTGCAGGCACAGGGGGAGACGCATCTTTTCCGTCTCCCCACTTGCGCAGAGGGGCTAGGCGCAGGGATAGTAGGAGGGGGTTCCGCATCCCGTGGCTTTTATGCTTGGCAAAGAACCGGAAGAGTTGTTCCCAGACTCTGCCGAAGGATTAGACAGATGTGAACTTTTATGCTCTGCACTGTATATACTTGCACAATAAAGAACTTAGTAAAGAAGCAACGGAATCTGCTTGGTTCCTCATGAGCAACAACTGAGAACCTTACACCAATTTTCAATTCATATTGTTCTTTCTACTTCCATGGTTACTGAAAAGCTGGCATAACTATCCGACCCCTACTATATTTCTGAACATATATTATACATCTAGCCCAATTTTCTTGAAACTTTTGTTTTGATCCACCTCTCAGACTGTTAGTTAACTGAGCCATTTCGGCAAACTTGCAGTTTGTTCTGCCACTCTATTCCCTTTTTGCTATTAAAATTTCTGCTGCCGCTGTGGCGTACAGAAAGACCTCTCTTAGTTTGCTTGGGACTTCCTTGTCAACAATACTTAATAGGAGCAGTGCTGCTTTTTGGGGAACGTAACTCCTAACAGTTTTTTGAGCTCATCATAAATCAAGCCCCAAAACACCTTTATCTTCTGGCATATCCACCACATATGGAATAGGTCTCCGTCATTCCCCCCACATCTCCAACACGTTCTTGCAGATCCTTTATAGATTTTTTGATAATCTTATGGGTGTGAGGTACCATCTGTGTTGGATTTTCATAATATTTTCTTTTATATTAAAATTGGTCGTGACTTCCGGCGTGAGCGCCATTGCGGGTGGTTGGGAGCCGTCTCGGCTCTGATACGGCTCTGGTTCCCCCGGGGGTTGGAGCGCCGCAACCGCGCTGCGGGCTCCGGTAACCCACGGGAGGGGCGTCCCGTGGTTGGGGCTTTCCTGCAGGCCCCTTTGCGCCGTCCTGTTCTCGAGTTTCCCTTGTAAAAGGGAGGCTCGAGTGAACGGGTTCCGGCGCGGGGCTAAGGAAGCTGTCCCCAACCGGGGGAACCAAGCGGCAGCCGGCTGCCTGTGGTGAGCGCTCCGTTCTTCTGAAATTTGGCTGAAAAAAGAAGGAACTGTAAGTAAGGACTGCAATTTGAATTTAAATTGGACTAATTGGCTTACGGAGAGAGACTTAAAAGGAGGAAGTCCATTTCTCTCCTTTGCGGCAAGATCAAAGTAACACCGGATTTGGCTGTTGTTATATTGGATTGCTTTGAAGTTTTATGTTGATTCTGATTCTGACTGCTTAAGAAATCCCTTTCTGGGACGAGACTGAGATATTTAAATTATTTCTTCCGATTAAGAGAGAATTATACTGAAAGAAAGTTTACCCTCTGACGGAAGGGGGAAAATGGCAGCTGAAATTTGATCACTGAGGATGGAAATGTACTGAGACTGTGTTGCTTCCTGCCCGCTCCTGCCTATTTTTGTTTGGTTCCCATGGCTCTTCCAGACCCAGCAATGGCATCAGGCCAGGAAAGAATCTTACTGCAATTGGAACTTTTGCAACAGAGTGTCATTGAAACGTTTTCAGGGGTTCGAAGTGCCTTTAAGAACTTTGCTGAGGAACTTAAAGTAACAACTAGAGAAATTGAAGATACATTCAGAGATACAATTAGAGTGAATTATTTTCCAGAGATGTCATTTGAAGTAGAGAAGACACAGGTTCAACAACAAGAAGAAACGTCTCATGGACGTGAGAGGTCTGAGGCTGAGGACATTAATTTTATAACGGCTTTCTGGGGTGAGAGCCCAGAAATGCAGGAATATCAACTCTGGGATATAAAATTGGATTTGAAGAATGGACTAGAATTATTTGGAGATTATGTACAAAGTGTTTGGAAGAGTTCAGCAAAGATACTTGGGGACCATGTTTTGGTCTTGAGGTACCAAGGAAAAGGTGACACTCTACAACAAGGGAAATGTGACATTTTGAAAGAACAAGGACTGGGAATATGCTGGGGGAAGACTGGTGGGAGATTAAGATGGGAAGGGGGAGGATGGTGAGGAGGGGGTGGGGTAAGGGAACTTATTAGTTATCAGGATGGCTAACCAAGGTACTCCTACGTCAGAGGGAAATAAGCGATTTGGAGAAGGGAAGAAATATTTAGGTTTTTTATGATAATGTTTTGATTATAATATTATTAAGGTAGGAATTAAAAGTAATAATAGCAATAGTTTTACTAAGTTAAGAGAAAAAAAGGTTATAAAAAGTTAAGATTTGAAATATGATTTTATGTGGTGATAATAATAAGTTGAATGATATAAGTTGTATAAGATTTTTATTTGAAGATTAAGTATGGTGAATGATTGTTAAATTAGTTACAAAGTTACTAAAGTAGATTAGAAATTGAACGCAGAGGAGAGAACGGGGGAAGTCCCCCTAAATTAGATTCAAAATAAGAAATTAATTAATAGATTCCTGTGTTTCTGTGTTGTTGAGGTATGTATCAGTTTTTATTTTATTTTACTTTATTGTTATTAGTATTGTTTACTGTATGCATTTTATATGTTGACTGATTGTTTTTATCTGTTGTTTTTGATTTGATATTTTCATGTGGAAACAACAATAAATTTTTATTATATTAAAATTGGTCGTAAAATTCATGCTAACCGTCCACAGATGTTCCCACTCATTCATCGTTATTGGATGTCCAATGTCTTGTGCCCACCTCACCATAGATGACTTTAATATCTCCTCCTTGACTTCCCATTCAAGAAGTAACTGATAAATTTTTGAAATTATCTTATGTTTATTATTTATTAGATCCACCTCTAATCTTGTTGGCTCTTTGGGAAACCTTGTCTTTTTATCTTGTTGGAAAATTCCATACAATTGATGGTAGTCCAACCACCCCCTGAGTTGATCTTTTATCTCCTCGTATTTTCTTAATTTGACTTCCCCTTCATCTTCTATTAATAAGGCATTATATGTAAGCCAATTGGCTTTCATATTCTTTTTCTTAACCGCTTTCACCTCTAAAGGGGATATTCATATTGGAGTTTTTGGCTCCAATATCTTTTTGTGTTTTTCCCATATTCTAAATAAAGCTTTTCTGACTATGTGGCTTATGAACTTCTTATGCACTGCATACATTCCATACTGTAAGTATGCATGCCACCGATACCGGAGATCGTACCCCTCAAAATCTAACAATTCATTATCACGGAGTAAGAACCACTCTTTCAACCATGCAAAGCATATAGCCTCGTAATATATTTTAAGATTGGGGAGGCCAAATCCACCCCGTTCCTTACTATCTATAAGGACCATATATTTTATTATTGGTCGCTTACCCACCCATATGAATTTTGATATCTCCTTCTGCCACTCCTCTATACTAGTTGTTTTTCCTACTATTGGAATGGTCTGATATAAAAAGAGTAGCTTGGGTAAAATATTTAGTTTAATTGTCAATATCCCTCCCAGGAAAGAAAGTTTTAACTTATTCCAAAGTAAAAGGTCTTTTTTGATTCCTGCCCAACAGCTCTCATAATTGTCTTCAAAGAGGTTGATATTTTTGGCCATTGACCATATGCCCAGATACTTAATTTTAGTATGAATTTTAAGTTGCATTACCTCTTCAATTTTATCCTTATGGTTTAATGGGATGTTTTTAACTAATAATTTGGTTTTGTTGTAATTCGATTCAAATCCAGATACTCTGCCAAATTCTTGCATGGTCTCTAAGGCTTTTACCAAACTCTCTATTGGCTCTTCTGTAGTTATAATGAGGTCCTCTGCTAAGGCCCTTAATTTATAACAGTTCTCCCCCAGGATAATTCCTTTAATATTTTTTAATTTTCCTATTTAATTATTTAAGATTTCCGTCGTCAAAATGAAGATCAACAGCGACGACGGGCACCCCTGCCTCGTCCCTTTGTTGATCTCGCACTCCTGAGAGATGTCCCCGTTTATAATGATTTTAGCTGTTTCTTTCTTATATATTGCATTATACCGTTGCAGTATTTATCCCCAAAAGCCATTTGTTGGATCGTATTTATCACAAACCTCCAAGACAGATTGTCAAACGCTTTCTCCGCATCCACTGCCATAAAGGCAGCAGGTTTGTCAATTCTAATATCTAAATACTCCAACAGGTTTATTATAATTCTCATATTACTTTGAATTTGCCTCCCGGGGAGAAAACCTGCTTGATCCGTATGTATGATTTTTTGAAGAACATTCTTAGTTCTTTCTGCCAATATATACGCAAATAGATTATAGTCATTATTTCGGCGTGAAATTGGTCTAAAATTATCTATGATTATGGTCAGTTCCTTGCTTCAGGATCAAAGTGATATAGCTCTCTCTCCATGTGTCCGGCATGTTTCCTCCATCCAAGATATTATTCATTATATTTTTGAGGGGGGTCGCCACTATGTCCTCTAAGCTTTTATAATAGATGGTCAACAGGCCATTCGGACCAGGCAATTTCCCACTTTTGGTATCCTAAATAACTTTCTGGATTTCACACATTGAAACTGGGCCATTCATTTGATATTTTTGGTACATTAGCTTGTTCTAGATAGTTTTTTTATATCTTCAGTTGTTTCTCCTCCTTCTCTGTACAATTCTTTATAGAAATCCAAAAATCTTTTTTGAATTTCTTTGGGATTTGTTATAATTTGTTCACCTAATTTAATTCTATTGATTATCCTCCCACATTCTCTTTTCTTTAATTGCCATGCCATAAGTTTTCCTGGCTTATTGGCTTATTCAAAGTTTTTCTGTCTCATAAGCTTCATTTTCCACTCTAACTCTTCACTAATTACCATAGAGTAGTGTGAGTGTAATATTTTAATGTTTCTTTTTATTTCTTCATTATCTGGTTTCTGATATGACTCCTTTTCTTTTCTATAATTTCTTCCGCCAAATCTTGAACTTTCTTCTCCTTCTGTTTTTTTTAAAGCATTTTGCTGAATAAAAAAACCCTGATCACTGCCTTTCCGGCGTCCCATACCGTATTGAGGTCCATGTCGTCTTTTAAATTTAGCTCAAAGTATTCTTTTAAGGTTGCCTTAGCCTTCTCTAATATTTTTTCATCTTTTAGCAGATTTTCACTAAGCCTCCATCTAGTTATTTTTTCCCTCTCCCCTTTCAAGCATACCATGACCGCGCTATGATCAGATATTGTTTTGGGCTGAATATCTGTTTTAAATAATTTAGAGATGAAGTCCTTAGATACCCAGGTGGCATCTGTTCTTCCCGCTGTATTATTGGGATAGGACAGGGGTCTGCAACCTTTAAGACAAAAAGAGACACTTGGACCCGTTTCTGAAGAAAAAAGAAAGAAACTGGGAGCCGCAAAACCATTGCGACATTTAAAACAAATATAACACTGCATTTTATTTTTAAAAAATCCGATTTAAATTTAAAAAATCTGATTTAAATAAAAAAATCCAATATTTTTGATTTTTAATTTTTTTTTATCATTCATTTTTATCCACCCTGGGGACCACTACCAGGTCACAGCCTGATCCAAGGTGGGTTGCAACAGCATACAAATATTTGATTTGTTGTTGTTTTTTAAAAAAGTGAGTCCTCAACTGCACACTTGTGTTAAATGTTTGTCCCATGTCTAATTGAAGACTGCTGGCTTTTACAATAATCTTAGTGTCTTTTACCCTTAATATTCCAGACCAGAGGCTATGCTCACCTCTTCCAACCTCCTCTCTTGCTAAATAAAGCACAGAATTGCACCAGAGAAGCCTGTGATGTTTGTGCTGACTTGCATACAGGTGGCTGTAGTAGTTCATAGTGTTCAAACCTTTTTAGGGGAGTTCCCTGCCCCCTTAATGACAATGGCGATAGATTTTGCATATGAACACAGATCCAAGTTAGGACTCCTCTCTTCCACACCAACAGGTGCTTTGTCAAGGCTCCCCTAACACACACTCAGGACAGAGGAAAAACTGCAAACTTTTGGGGCGTCATTCTCCTACCCATGTCTCTGTGAGAACCAGCCCTTTATTCTGCCTCCCGTAGTACATCCTCCCCCTTCAAGAAATCATTTCCTTTGGACTTTCGGCCCATCTCCACCCCTATTACTCCTTGCCCTCGCGAAGGAAGCATTTTCACAAGTTTTCTTTTTGGTGGGCTGTCCGTGCTTCCAAACACCTGGAAGTCACAACAGGGGCTTCTCCCCCACCTAGTAAATTCTGCCTCTGCATAAGTTACGCAGATTTGGTTTTCTTTACCAGCCCGCCCACCCACCCACCCCAGTCGAAGCAGAGCAATAAGTCATTTACCTCAGCAGGGGACAAGCTCAGCTCCAATAATGAAACCCTTCCAAGGAGTGGGGGGGGGGGGGTCGAAACTCGTGACAAGCAGGTAGGTGGTTGGAGAGCAGCATCGGAGGGGGAGGGGGGAAGGAAATGAGAGGGGGAGGGGGGAAGTTGCCAGAGCGCGTGCGGAAAAGTTGCCAGAGCGCGTGTGGCAAGGAGACTAAAGAAGTGCTATTGTGGGTCGAGTGACCTAGAACTGGGAGAAAAGAAAGCGCGGGAGAACAAGCCCCTCTTTCAGCCGCCGAGGAGGAATCCCCCGGATCTCCTCCAGCCACAGGCTGCCCAACCAAACCGGGGCAAAGCCAAGGCGCCGCTCTTTGCGCCGCGCGTTTGGAGAGGCCACTTTGGAGAGGCCACAGCCGGAGGGCGCGGCATAGGCGGCCAACTCCGCCCGGCAGCCTAAGCAACACACCTGAGGAAGCAGCGGCAGAGGACTCCCCCTCCCCAGTCCCAGTCCCCCACCCCAAGGGACTCATTGGGGGGTTGCAAAGCCCCCCGCCCGCGGCAGGCAGAGAGCTCGACGGCGGTTTCTGCCCAGCCAGCCCAGCTTTGCACCCTGGAAGGCGGGGGCGACGCGACTAACCTTGCCTGGTGAGGTCCGCCGGCGGCTCCGGAAGAACGCTGCTGCGGAAGAACGCACAACTGCCTTTTTCTCCATGCAGCCTTTTTAAGCAGCCACGTCCCTGCTGTGCATGCTCGGGCTCCTAGGAGCCTCCAAGCCCCCTCGCGACACATGCACCCATTGGCTCCTGAGACGCGGATCCCGGGCAAGGGCGAGTCCCGGCCTTGCTCTGGGGCGGAGAGAGACGCGTGCCCGCGAGAGCGCGGTCTGAGGCTGCGAGCGGAACCAGGAGCGAAGGAGGCAGCGGCAGGGAAACAGGCGCTGCTTCCTCGACCATTTTTAAAAAGAGAGCTTCCCCCCTCACCCTCGCCCACCACCCGCCGCCCCTGGCCCAGCCCGCAGCTGCCTACCTCGTCGTCGCCTCGATGCAGCAGCCAGCAGCAGCTCCACACCAGCAGCAGCAGCCACACCTCCAGAAGGAAACTGCTGCTGTCTGCTGCTGCGCCTGCGCTGGCAGAAACGAGGCACGACACATGAGCAGAGCAGCACAGCAGCAGCGCCCTCAGCCTCCGGAGGGCGGGCCGCCGGCCAGCTGGAGGGCGGCCGCTGCCGCTGGCCAGCTGGAGAAGTGGACAGGCGCGGCAAAGGTGTAAAAGAGCCGCAGGTTGCAGACCCCCGGGATAGGAGAAATATGTAAATTCTTTCTTAAGGAGCTTTCTTAAGGAATCCTGAAGGAGCGTCTCCACCCCCATCATTCAGCCCGGACACTGAGATCCAGTGCCGAGGGCCTTCTGGTGGTTCCCTCACTGCGAGAAGCAAAGCTACAGAGTACCAGGCAGAGGGCCTTCTCAGTAGTGGCGCCCGCCCTGTGGAACGCCCTCCCATCACAGGTCAAGGAGATAAACAACTACCTGACATTCAGAAAATACCTGAAGGCAGCCCTTTTCAGGGAAGTTTTTAATGTGTGATATTTTTGTACCTGATTTTTGTTGGAAGCCGCCCAGAGTGGCTGGGGAAATCCAGCCAGATGGGCGGGGTACAAATTATAAATTTTATTTTTATTATTATTATTAAATGGATTTTGACTTCTCCAAGCATCTTCTAAGCTTAATAGTTCTATTAGGGAGAAGAAAGTATTTGGTAACTTTATCTGCGGGCGTGGCCCCCTGCTGAGTTCATCCAGGACTTCTGGTTTAAGCCCCTGCTGGAACAAAGCTTCCATCTTGGGGCCATCAAATCCCACCCCAATTTATGACAGAACAGGGTAAACTTCGCCACAGTCTCTTACTGTTCCCTCTCCTTGTCTCAGCCTTAAAAGTTCCTGTTTTGTTATTTCACTTTCGATATCGCTGGTGTAGTGGGCGGACATAGCTGCTAGGAAGTCCGTGATATTGGCCAACCCAGGGCTGTCGCTGGCTAGAAGTGGCCTCACCCATTCCCTAGCACCCCCCTGGAGGTGGGAAACCACGAACACAACTCTTTCTGAGTCGTTCTGAAACTCCCTTTCTCTCATCTTCAGGGCATAATCAATCTCTGTTCTGAATCCCATATACTCCCAGGGATCCCTATAGCATTTGCTGACCAAAGCAGATACCTGTCTGTTGGCGTAGAGTGGAGCTTCGGCCCCCCTGCTGCTCTTCCTGCTTTCGTCCAGCCTTATCTTGAGATGCCATAAATCTTCCTACAGCTTTGCATTCCTGTTCCACCCATGCCGTCTTTGTTTGCAACTCCTTAATTCTTGGCTCTGCTTCTGCCTGAACTTTTTCTACAGCCGCTCTAGCAGCTCCCTCCAAAGCTGCTTTTTGCTCTCACAAGCAACTTACAGAAGACTCCGAGAAAGCTGTCAGGGATACTCCTTCCCTTGGATGTTGCTCATGAGTAACGACACGCCTTCTGGTAAGCTAAAACTATTTATAGTGCATAATGGAATTACAGAGTCTCTGCAGGCACGTCTGCTCAGTCAAGAAGAGGAAGAAGAGTTTGGATTTGATATCCCACTTTTCACTACCCGAAGGAGTCTCAAAGCAGTTAACATTCTCCTTTCCCTTCCTCCCCCACAACAAACACTCTGTGAGGTGAGTGGGGCTGAGAGACTTCAGAGAAGTGTGACTAGCCCAAGGTCACCCAGCAGCTGCATGTGGAGGAGTGGAGACGCGAACCGAGTTCCCCAGATAACGAGTCTACCGCTCTTAACAACTACACCACACTGGCTCTCAGTTTCAGTTTCTCGGAGTGGCGGACTTTCGCGCACCTGCCAACACAACCAATGGCTCGGAACTCTAAAATGACATGTGGTGCAGTGGTTAAGAGTGGTAGACTCGTAATCTGGGGAACCGGGTTCGTGTCTCCGCTCCTCCACATGCAGCTGCTGGGTGACCTTGGACTAGTCACACTTCTCTGAAGTCTCTCAGCCCCACTCACCTCACAGAGTGTTTGTTGTGGGGGAGGAAGGGAAAGGAGAATGTTAGCCGCTTTGAGATTCCTTCGGGTAGTGAAAAGCGGGATATCAAATCCAAACTCTTCTTCTTCTTCTACGTCTCCTCCTTTCCCCCCTCTGCTCATTTTCGTGTCTGGGACTGATAGTGCTTGGTCTCTGCCCTGTCATCTCAAAGCCTTGCATCTCTCCCTCTTCCGGAGACATTTCCTGACCGGGGCTGGAGGAGGGAGATGAATCTGTGGAGATTATGGGTGGCTGTTTTCTATAACCCAGTGATCCCCCCCTTCCCTGGAGGAAAGGCTATCTTCTCTCCCAGCTCTAGCTTGCTGTTCTCTCTCTCCCTGCTCCTCCCGAGAAGTTCCTCTGTCCCTGACAAAAGTATTTGGTAACTTTATCTGCTTCTTTTTGGAGACCCTTGGGGTTCTGTCCAATTCTGGGGCAACCACCCCATTCAGGTCCCCCATTAGTATAATCTTTTCTCCCACATACTCTATTAGTACCTCTTCCAAAGATTGGTAAAATTCACTCTTCTTTTCATTAGGGGCATATATGCCAATAACTCCGTATAGTTAAAGCTATGGTTTTCCCAGTAGTAATGTACGGAAGTGAGAGCTGGACCATAAAGAAGGCTGATCGCCGTAGAATTGATGCTTTTGAATTATGGTGCTGGAGGAGACTCTTGAGAGTCCCGTGGACTGCAAGAAGATCAAACCTATCCATTCTCAAAGAAATCAGCCCTGAGTACTCACTAGAAGGACAGATCCTGAAGTTGAGGCTCCAGTACTTTGGCCACCTCATGAGAAGAGAAGAATCCCTAGAAAAGACCCTGATGTTGGGAAAGATGGAGGGCACAAGGAGAAGGGGACGACAGAGGATGAGATGGTTGGACAGTGTTCTTGAAGCTACTAACATGAGTTTGGCCAAACTGCGAGAGGCAGTGAAGGATAGGCGTGCCTGGCGTACTCTGGTCCATGGGGTCACGAAGAGTCGGACACGACTGAACGACTGAACAACAACAACAACAATGCCAATAACTATTCAATTTTCTCCCTGGACCGTTATTCTGATGATTACTATTCTACCTGCTGTATCCTTATAAATCATTTTAGGCTCTAATTGTGGTTTTGCATAAATTACAACTCCCGTTCTCTTGTTTTTATCCGAAGAAATAAATTCTAATCCCAGCTTTCTATTGGATAAAATTCTGGTGTGTTGCGCAACATGAGTTTCTTGTAGGCATATTAAGTCACGCTTCTGTTTATATATGTTCTACCTTATTTCTTTTAGTTTTTTTTATTTAAACCATTAACATTCCAAGCTAATGTTTTCAAATCCATAATCAGCTTTATTTATCGAACTTTCAATAAGTCTATAAAGACATTTAAAAAAAGGAAAAAATTATAAGTCAATAAAGATATACGATTTTAAATTACCACCAATATATAAAATTATATATCAACGGAAAGATAATTTAATCAAGAATAAAATCCAACAAAGTTTGTTCAATTACCCATATTCTATCAAATGTTATAGCCAAATAACCAGAAAAAGGAAGCACAAATTGCTTAGGTAGACTTTTGTCAGTGTGTTATGGGATTGCTATTAGTTGGTTGGTTTTTTGTGTTCTTTCATTTAGTGAGGTTGTAAAACATAATAAAATTGTAGAAATGGCAGAAATAGTTAATTGGACACCCAGAAGCGATGTAAAATTGCAGTATTAAGTGAACAAGGCTACAGTTATGAAGAAATTAGAAGAGAAATTGGGGAAAACTTAACCAAAGCTGGCCTTTCTATATTTTTGAAGAGGTATAAGGATCATAGAATCATAGAATTGGAAGAGACCACAAGGACCATCCAGTCCAACCCCCTGCCAAGCAGGAAACACCATCAAAGCATTCCTGACAGATGGCCATCAAGCCTCCGCTTAAAGACCTCCAAAGAAGGAGACTCCACCATAATCCTTGGCAGCAAATTCCACTGCTCAACAGCTCTTACTGTCAGG
This sequence comes from Lacerta agilis, assembly GCF_009819535.1. NCBI lineage: Eukaryota > Metazoa > Chordata > Lepidosauria > Squamata > Lacertidae > Lacerta > Lacerta agilis. The sequence goes on from NC_046315.1 coordinate 2,073,544, forward strand.
AAGTTCTTCCTAATGTTTAGGTGGAATCTTCTTTCTTGTAGTTTGAATCCATTGCCCCGTGTCCGCTTCTCTGGAGCAGGAGAAAACAACCTTTCTCCCTCCTCTGTATCACATCCTTTTATATATTTGAACATGGCTATCCTATCCCGCCTTAACCTTCTCTTCTCCAGGCTAAACATACCCAGCTCCCTAAGCCGTTCCTCATAAGGCATCCTTTCCAGGCCTTTGACCATTTTGGTTGCCCTCCTCTGGACACGTTCCAGATTGTCAGTATCCTTCTTGAACTGTGGTGCCCAGAACTGGACACAGTATTCCAGGTGAGGTCTGACCAGAGCGGAATACAGTGGTACTATTACTTCCCTTGATCTAGATGCTATACTCCTATTGATGCAGCCCAGAATTGCATTGGCTTTTTTAGCTGCTGCATCACACTGTGGACTCATGTCAAGTTGATGGTCTACCAAGACTCCTAGATCCTTTTCACGTGTACTGCTCTCAAGCCAGGTGTCACCCATCCTGTATTTGTGCCTTTCATTATTTTTTTTGCCCAAGTGTAGTACTTTACACTTCAGATTCTGGGGCAGTGCTTTTGGTCAGCAGAGGGTGTCACAGGGCCAGCCTACTTTCCCTTTAAAGCACACTTGAGTCTCGAGACTCCCATCATCCCTAACTAGACAACTCCCATCATCCCTAGCTAGCAGGACCAATGGGGAGGGATGATGGAAACAGCAGTCCGAGAGCTGCTGAGGATGCAAGGTTGGGATACGCTGCTTTAAAGCAACTTTTGCGTTTTGCTCGCAAAGAACCTCTCCACATTTGTATTTTCTTGTGTTTTGTTTTCCTCATGACCTTTGTGCTTTTTTTTAAGAGGGAAATTTTAAAGAGAAGTTGTATGGCAAGTTGAAGAAGAATAAAAGGTTGATTTGGAAAAAAATAACACAAAAATACTCAATAATACTCAATAATTTCATGGGTGGGAAGAGACCCCTAGGCCTTTAAGAGTTAGCGCCTATTCCCTACCCCCACAGGTTTCAGGATGGTTAAAAATAAAAACACAACATAAAAACACAAAACAGGACATTTTAAAAGGGCATTAGATGACAATCAATGAAAGATCTGGTTAAAAAGTTGCAGATTTGCCTGGCTCCTAAAGCTGTAGAATGGTTTTTCCGACCTTTGTATGGATTCTTTTATGGGAAGTGAGACGGGAGCTCTGACTGAAGCTCTTTCCACATTCCACACACTGATATGGTTTCTCCCCGGTATGAATTCTTTGATGCTCAGTGAGAGAGGAGCTCGTACTGAAGCTCTTTCCACATTCCACACACTGATATGGTTTCTCCCCTGTATGAATTCTTTGATGCTCAGTGAGATTGGAGCTCTGACTGAAGCTCTTTCCACATTCCACACACTGATAGGGTTTCTCCCCTGTATGAATTCTTTGATGGGAAGTGAGAGAGGAGGAGTGATTGAAGCTCTTTCCACATTCCACACACTGATAGGGTTTCTCCCCTGTATGAATTCTTTTATGGGAAGTGAGAGAGGAGCTGTGACTGAAGCTCTTTCCACATTCTACACACTGATAGGGTTTCTCCCCTGTATGAATTCTCTGATGCTTAGTGAGAGGGGAGCTCGTACTGAAGCTCTTTCCACATTCCACACACTGATAGGGTTTCTCCCCTGTATGAATTCTTTGATGGGAAGTGAGATTGGAGCTGCTATTGAAGCTCTCTCCACATTCTACACAATGATAGGGTTTCTCCCCTGTATGAATTCTCTGATGCTTAGTGAGAGAGGAGCTCGTATTGAAGCTCTTTCCACATTCCACACACTGATAGGGTTTCTCCCCTGTATGAATTCTTTTATGGGAAGTGAGATGGGAGCTCGTACTGAAGCTCTTTCCACATTCCACACACTGATAGGGTTTCTCCCCTGTATGAATTCTTTGATGGGAAGTGAGATGGGAGCTCGTACTGAAGCTCTTTCCACATTCCACACACTGATAGGGTTTCTCCCCTGTATGAATTCTGTGATGCTTAGCCAGAGAGGAGCTGTGATTGAAGCTCTTTCCACATTCTACACACTGATAGGGTTTCTCCCCTGTATGAATTCTCTGATGCTCAGTGAGAGAGGAGCTCTGACTGAAGCTCTTTCCACATTCCACACACTGATAAGGGTTCTCTCCTGTATGAATTCTCTGATGATTAGTGAGATCGGAAATCTGACTGAAGTTCTTTCCACATTCAAAACACGGATAGGGTTTCTCCCCTGTATGAATTCTTTGATGGGAAGTGAGATTGGAGTTCTGACTGAAGCTCTTTCCACATTCCACACACTGATAGGGTTTCTCCCCTGTATGAATTCTTTGATGGGAAGTGAGAGAGGAGGAGTGATTGAAGCTCTTTCCACATTCCACACACTGATAGGGTTTCTCCCCTGTATGAATTCTCCGGTGCTTAGTGAGAGAGGAGCTCATACTGAAGCTCTTTCCACATTCCACACACTGATAGGGTTTCTCCCCTGTATGAATTCTTTTATGGGAAGTGAGATCGGAGCTCTGACTGAAGCTCTTTCCACATTCCACACATTGATATGGTTTCTCCCCTGTATGAATTCTTTTATGGGAAGTGAGATGGGATCTCTGGCTGAAGCTCTTTCCACATTCCACACACTGGTAGGGTTTCTCCCCTGTATGAATTCTTTGATGGGAAGTGAGAGAGGAGGAGTGATTGAAGCTCTTTCCACATTCCACACACTGATAGAGTTTCTTTCCAATGAGATTTTGTTGATGGGTAGTGAAATGGGATCTCTGACTGCAGCTTTCTCTGCACTCCAAATTTTTATGTGGCTTCTCCTCTCTGGGGATTTTGTCGTGGTCACCTTTGTTCTCGATTTCTGATGCATCACAATCTGCAGTGGAGACAAAAAGGGATTAGAGTCTCAGGAACAAATGGAGAAGAACTGAAGGGAGTACGGTGTGTGTTCATTACCTGTGTTGTTTGTCATTAACCAACAAATTTATTATTAGATTCTGATGAGTTGTTGAATGTTGCTTTGTTTGATATATATCAAAATTGTAATATAAAATTATATATATATATATATATATATATATATATATATGGATATGAATTTTTTTATTGTTGTTCAGTTATGAGGTATACAATATTTACCATAAATGTACAATAAACGTTCCGAACAAACAAACAAAAAATAAAAAACAGAAAACAATTGCAATTACTGTATCTGCTTGATTTTGTTGATACCCCTAACAGGTTCCAAATTCAATACATTTGTAGAAAGAAAATACAAATACAGCAATAATAATACAAATAAAATAAACAAAAATAAAAATATTGTATCATTAAGCAAATAAAAAATGACTAGTATAAGTTGTTCATTTTAAAGTTAATGTTCTTTCTATATGGGATCAGATGATTATTATTATTATTATTATTAATGTTTCATGTTTACATATGTGTTGGGAGCCGCACAGAGTGGCTGGGTTAACCCAGCCAGATGGTCAGGATATAAATAAGAATAATTATTATTACTACAGTGGTACCTCAATTTAAATATTATTGTTAATATGTTTGTGTACGGTCCTCGGTTAGTTGCTCATGAGTTACCAGGCAAAACTCCGACCTTTCCTTTTGTAGTTTTATTGTGCATACTATGTACAGTGCAGAGCTAAAAAGTTCATGTCTGTATCAAACGCCGGCAGAATCCAGGAATGGCCCCGTCCGGTTCTGACCCCAACAAAAGCGTTTTGGTATACGAATACCGCGCCTTCCATCCTTTCGTTTCACCCCTCGACGCCTTTGGGGCGACGGAAATTGCGTGCCTCCTCCCTCGCCCCTTGGGCTAGGGGAGCGCTGGGTCTTTCCAGCATCCTCAGAGCCTCGACCCTCCATCCCGAGTCCCATGCCCCTCCCAACTGGAAGCCTCGCTGCGTCCGCTGCTGCCAGAGGAGGTGCTGCTGGTCATGTGGGGCTGGGGCTCTCTGTAGCATCCCAAGAGCCCTTCCACCACCTTGCACTGTGCCGGGGACAGTTCCCTGACAGTTTGTATACTGAGCTACCACTGTATTACTTATAATATTATTATTATTATAGAAACATAGAAACATAGAGTTGGAAGAGACCACAAGGGCCATCTAGTCCAACCCCCTGCCAAGCAGGAAACACCATCAAAGAAATCCTGACAGATGGCTGTCAAGCCTCCGCTTAAAGACCCCCAAAGAAGGAGACTCCACCACACTCCTTGGTAGCAAATTCCACTGTCCAACAGCTCTTACTGTCAGGAAGTTCTTCCTAATGTTTAGGTGGAATCTTCTTTCTTGTAGTTTGAAAAAACCTTGTAATTTACTGTTTATTGTGGGGGTGTTAGGTTCCCAGGTGTTGTAGGGGGCGCTGTTGAGCTCTGTGAAAATATATGAGGTTGGTCACATAGAGGTATTTTTTGAATTTCCAGGCAGATATGACGATCCCACAGGGAGCCTTACCAAGAGAGGCCACGACCCCACAATTCTCCTCCATGACGTCCTTATGCAGAGCTCTCTGGTCAGGATCCAGCAACGCCCACTCCTCGTCCGTGAAACGAACAGCGACATCTTCAAAGCACACTGGACCCTGAAAGAAAAAGGGAAATGTCCTCTTCTGAGACAGCAGAAATATCATCTGCTACACAATGCTCTCTTTTTTCGTTCCTCCAAATTGCGCTGTTTTTTCAATAGGATTGCTTTGCTGCACATTTTATTTGTGCATGCTTTTTTATACTGTAATTCGCTCGCAGAGGAACCAGAGACCAAATTGCAAACATGCGCTGGATTATGGAGAAAGCTAGAGAGTTCCAGAAAAACATCTACTTCTGCTTCATTGACTACGCAAAAGCATTTGACTGTGTCGACCACAGCAAACTATGGAAAGTTCTTAAAGAAATGGGAGTGCCGGATCACCTCATCTGTCTCCTGAGAAATCTCTATTTGGGACAAGAAGCTACAGTTAGAACTGGATATGGAATAACTGATTGGTTCAAAATTGGGAAAGGAGTACGACAAGGCTGTATACTGTCTCCCTGCTTATTTAACTTATATGCAGAATTCATCATGCGAAAGGCTGGGCTGGATGAATCCCAAACCGGAATTAAGATTGCCGGAAAAAATATCAACAACCTCAGATATGCTGATGATACAACCTTGATGGCAGAAAGTGAGGAGGAATTGAAGAACCTTTTAATGAGGGTTAAAGAGGAAAGCGCAAAATATGGTCTGAAGCTCAACATCAAAAAAACTAAGATCATGGCCACTGGTCCCATCACCTCCTGGCAAATAGAAGGGGAAGAAATGGAGGCAGTGAGAGATTTCACTTTTTTGGGTTCCACGATCACTGCAGATGGTGACAGCAGACACGAAATTAGAAGACGCCTGCTTCTTGGGAGAAAAGCAATGACAAACCTAGACAGCATCTTAAAAAGCAAAGACATCACCTTGCCAACAAAGGTCCATATAGTTAAAGCTATGGTTTTCCCAGTAGTAATGTACGGAAGTGAGAGCTGGACCATCAAGAAGGCTGATCGCCGAAGAATTGATGCTTTTGAATTATGGTGCTGGAGGAGACTCTTGAGAGTCCCATGGACTGCAAGAAGATCAAACCTATCCATTCTCAAGGAAATCAGCCCTGAGTGCTCACTAGAAGGACAGATCCTGAAGTTGAGGCTCCAGTACTTTGGCCACCTCATGAGAAGAGAAGACTCCCTGGAAAAGACCCTGATGTTGGGAAAGATGGAGGGCACAAGGAGAAGGGGACGACAAAGGATGAGATGGTTGGACAGTATTCTCGAAGCTACTAACATGAGTTTGGCCAAACTGCGGGAGGCAGTGAAGGATAGGCGTGCCTGGCGTGCTCTGGTCCATGGGGTCACGAAGAGTCGGACACGACTGAACGACTGAACAACAACAACAATTCGCTCTAAGTGGGGCTGACCTTGAAGCTGTCCCAGAAACTCCCGCGGGTGAAGAATAGTGCAGCGAGGCTCCTCACAGAGTCCCTGCCATGGGAGCCTATTCACTAGGGTGGGTCATAAAAAAAATTTTCCCGGAAATGTTTCCTCCCTTGATCTTATCTCAGGCATATGGTATAAACATAGTTAAATTTCAAATTTGGGACAAATTGGTTAATATTTACACCCTGCTCCTACAAATTGAAATTTTGCCTCACCACAAATGTAAGGTTTATTAGTGGCTGCTCATGAGTAACCAGGCTGACGCATGGCTTCTGAAACTAATTTCTTTAATGGTGCAAATATTTACAGTGCAGCTAAAGAAAGAACGTCCATCTCATCCTTTGGCAGAGTCCTGGAATGACCCCTTCCGGTTCTTTGCCCAGCATAAAAGGCGTGGGATGTGGAACCCCCGCCTACCCCCCTGCGCCTTTCCCCTCTGCGCAAAAGGGGAGACAGAAGGGACGCCTCACTTCCAGCCTCTGCTCGGTGCGAGGGCTCTCCTCCCCTGTCAGAGGCCTGGTCCCCACTTCCTGCTCCCATCTCCCCCTCCCCACTCGAAGGATCACTGCTTCCCCCACTGCATGAAGAGGAGTTGCTCAGCGTCTGAGACAGGGCCTCGCGATACTGATAAAGCCCTGGCACCACCTTGCCTTTCGCCGAGGGCAGTCCTCTGACAACAAGTGATAAAAACATAGGAATTTGACTCATTTAGTTCTCAGTATGTTAAATTGTGAACTAATAAACTAGGTTTTATGTAGAGTAATAATAGTTGCATACTATTATTTTCTGCAATATCTATTTATTTAAGATAAAACATGTTGATAATTTACATGAAAAACCAATGGTTTTGAAAAAATTATATGGAACAATTAAGCAAACGGTGTACTAAACATAAACAATAAAACGCCACTCATGTGTTGCGTCAAAACATCACATTATACTTAATTACTTAGGTATAAATTGTACTAAACACTTTCATTTTGTGTAATTAATAAAATTATGCCTTATGCACAATATACATTGTACAGTGCACCATATTTATATCATGCTAAATGTATGTTTTATCTTAAATAAATAGATATTGCAGAAAATAATAGTATGCAACTATTATTACTCTACATAAAACCTAAAATTTATGTTTATTAGTTCACAATTTAACATACTGAGAATTAAATGAGTCAAATTCCTATGTTTTTATCACTCGTGGTGAGGCAAAATTTCAATTTGTAGGAGCAGGGTCAAAATTATTAACTGATTTGTCCCAAATTTGAAATTTAACTATGTTTATACCATAACCCTGAGATAAGATCAAGGGAGGATACATTTTCGGGGAAAATTTTTATGACCCACCCTACTATTCACCCAGTGGTTTTCCAGCTGCACTGGCTCCTGGTAGAGTACAGGGTCAGGTTTAAGGTGCTGGTTTTGACCTTTAAAGCCCTATGTGGCCTAGGACACTCGTACCTACGGGACCGCCTCTCCTGGTATGCCCCGCGGAGGACCATAAGGTCCATAAATAGCGTCACTCTAGAGATCCCGTTCCCTAAGGATGTCAGATGAGCCTCAACCAGAGCCAGGGCCTTTTCAACACTGGCTCCAACCTGGTGGAACGCTGTGTCTCATGAGACCAGGGCCCTGCGGGATCTGATATCTTTCTGCAGGTCCTGTAAGACAGAGTTGTTCCGCTTGGCCATTGGCTTGGAATCAACTTGATCCCCTCCCCCTCTTTCCTTTTTCCTTCTGTGATGGAACTCCTATCTGGGGACTTCCCTGGCTTTTTTCCGGCCCACGTAGGACCAGTCTGGATAGTTGGCCTTGGTGAAGATTTGACATTTTCTTCCCCAAACAGTTTTAAGATTTGAGTTTCTACTGAAATGAGGCTGCATTTTGATGTTGTATGTTAATCTTCTTTTCAAGTTGTATTTTAATCAATTGTTTCTATACCTGGTGTTAACCACCCTGAGCCTGGTCTTGGCTGGGAGGGTGGGGTATAAATTAAATGTTGTTGTTGTTGTTGTTGTTGTTGTTGTCGTCGTCATCATCATCATTATTAATTTTGCCTTTTAATTATGGGTGTTCGTCTTTGTGCAAATAGGTGTTACTCCACCCTGTGTTTTTCAACTCATTCTCCCTACGCAAGCATTCCCAGTTTCCCAGATGGAAGGATCCACTTTCTCCTCTCTTCGTGAGCTGCTCTGGGGAGTCCCCTCCCAATGCCCTAGAGTCAAATACAAGGGGTTCATGGGGGCATGGAGAGGGGGAGGAATGGGGGGCAGGCCCTATTTTGCAGCGGATGGGGCTGGTTAGGTGAATCCAGGCCACTATTTTTTCTCATTTGTCCACTGCTTAGAGAAACCAATTTTAGCATTCACTGATCAATCTAGAAATAAGATAAGCCTATTTTGGATGGCCATCTGTCTTGGATGATCTAGCAGAGATTCCTGCAATCCAGGGGGTCTCCTGGCTCTGAGAGACAAGCAGGGAGGGTGGCTTCTGGCAAAAGGAGAGGGAACCACCAGTGGCTCCTCCTTATCCTGACTCACCTCTGCCTCTCGACCTTCCTCCTCCCACTCACCTCCTTCCTCTTCTGACTCTGATTCTGCACTGCATTCTGCCACAGAGTCTCCCAGCTCACTAAGCCCTGTTACCCCTTCAGCTTCTGACACCTCCTCTTCCCAGGCTTCTCCCTCTTCCCCCTCTGACTGCTCATCCTTCCTCCACTTCCACTCCTTGGGCTCTAAGACGTCTTCCCTTCCTGGTTCCCCGGCTGCTTCCTCCCACCATTCCTCTGTGCCCAACCAGTCCATGACATTGCTCCATCCCTCGGCCTCTGTCCCCACAAGGCAGCTTCCCCTGACCTGATCTGGTTCCACAGCCGCTGCTTCCCTTCTGCCCCCATGAAAAGACGGATCAGGAGGTCTTGCTGGCATCATTCTGTCACCTGCAAGAGAGAAAAGGTAAACAGGATGCCAGGAATGCCTGCTTCTCTCACATGTGAAACAGGGCAACTCTAACTACGGATGGGCCTTTGAGAAAGCCTTACCTGCTGAGAGCATTTGTACGTTTGTGCCCATTTCATATGTTTGTTGTGCAGAAATACATCTCCCCTCCCCTGGACCCTTGTTCCCAACTGTTTCCCCCCAAAACAAGATGAAAAGAACCCTCAGATGAGTTGGAAAAGCAACAGAATGAGACCAAACGGAGAAAAACCACCTTCCTCCTTACCCAGTGGCCTCTCTCTGGTGTCCAACGGAGGCCTCTCTGCCTCACAGGAATCCAGGTCCATTTCTGCAAAATGATCATTTCCCTGAAAAAGAAATAAGGATTCAGAACAGAGAATGGTGAGAAATATTAGAAAGAGAATGACAAAGACTTGAAGGGTGTGAGATCTCATTCCATGGATGCTTTCCCAGAAAACGGATGGGCCATCTGCAAACCATTATGGGATGTTCTCTGTCCTCTTTGGAGCCCCTTGGGAGTATCCAGAGGAAAGTCTCTCTCACCTGCTTTCTCTCCTCTGCCTGACTCAGGAGGAAACCTTCGGCCAGGGCCACCGCCTGGGAACTGGTCTCCGCTCCGCATTCCCTCACCCAGCTCTCCATCTCCGGGGGAAGGACAGCCAGGAACTGCTCCAAGATCACCAGGTCCAGCATCTCAGCTTTCGTGTGCCTTTCCGGCTTCAGCCACTGGTGGCAAAAGTGGTAGAGTCGGCTGCAAACCTCTCGGGGTCCTTTGGCCTCCTGGCAGCAGAACTGCCTCAACTGCTGGCTCTGCATCTCTGAGCGGAGGGTGTCCCCCTTAACCAGGATCTTCTTCACTTGGTTTTCCCAGAATCCCCCACTGCTCCCAGTTTGGTTGGCATGGCCTCTTCCTGTTCCAGGGCCAGCTGAGTCTTGCTCATCCATCTGTGGTTTGAGGAAGCCTCTGAGAGATCGGAAGGAATCCTTTGGTCTTCTGCCAAGTTCTGTCCGTCTGAATGAGAAGCTCTAGCAAATCCTACAAAGCAAATACATTGTTCTGTTAGAGAATTTGGAGGACGGGGGGGGGGGGGGGATGGTTCCCTGAGAAAGCATGGATGAGTCTTGGAGGGAACCAGGGCTGGACTGCACCGCATCCCAGACCATGAGCTATCTTTTTGAAAAGAAAGAGGAGGAGGAAGAGGAGAAGAAATAAGTCTCTAGCCTTCTAGCAACGCAAAATGTGGAGGCAACTGAAGGGATTTCTGTGAGATTAATCAACCTGGTTTCTGCTGCCTTCCAGTCAATGCATGAAGTCAGAACTGACTGATAAGGGAATAATTTCTATCCTGTGAAAAATGAATGCTTGGCTCTAGTGGGGGTCCTCACCCGGGGGTCCTCAGGAGTTCCTCCCCACCCCCACCCCCACTCCCCTGCTTCTGTCTCCTTTTCTTGCACTTGGACTCTCTGCCGCTCTCAAGACAGACTTCTGGGGGGGGGGGTCCCTTTTTCTTTGCTCTGAGGGCCAGGTATGTATCTGGCCAATCCCCTGAGGGCCAAGTGGGCGGGGCCAAAGACACTTCCCCTGTAATTTAGGAAGGTATTTTAGCATTATTATTCTGTTACATAGCTTAACACACACACAAGGTCCCTGCAGGCTCAGTGAGTAGAAGCGCCCATTTCCGGCTCGGCTAGTTTCCCAGCAGCAATCCCTTTGGGACAGAGAGGATGTGGTCCTGGGATGCCCTGCTCTGGGTGCGAGGGGATTGCTGCAGTGGCCTCCGGGTGGAGCTGCCCTTGAAGACACTGGGAAACTGGTTTGCAATGCAGCAGCCAGACTATGGGCTGGGGTCCCTCTCTTTATTCCTGCCCTTTCTCTCCCCCCTTTCCTTCCTTCCTCGTCCAGCTTTGGAAAACCATTTGCCCATGTTTCCTCTGTTGTGCAATGACGCTGAGCGACGTCACACAGAGTTACAGTCCTAGGGACTCCTTTGTTCGAAGAAGGGAGATTTTGTGGGAGCCATTTGGGATCCTGTGATCTCCCCGGAAGGAGAGCGTTGCAGACCTGGCCCCTCCCTGGCCAGCCCCTCTCTCTCCTCCCCCTGCATGAGCAGACCAGCCCCCCCCCAGGCTGGCCCCCTCCCCTGCTGCAGCCCTGGGACCCCCACCGCCTCCCCACTCACCAGATCCCAGGAGGGGACAGCCAGGCAGCCCTTGCAGGAGAGGGAGGGGCCTGGGCTCTGGAGGACCTGGCCTCCTCTCTCTTGCTTCCTGTCCTCTCTAGGAAGGCAGCTCGGTTCCCTTTAACCCTTGCAGAGCCCTTTGACTCAGCTCAGCCGTTTCTCGCTTGGCAGAACCTCGGCTATTTATTCTTTTTTATGGATTTAAGGGGGGCTACGCCAATGCCCAGATATCCTTTTGGGGGTGAGGCTCTTGGCTGGACTCTGAGCCTCTCCTTCCCTTGGCCAGAAACCAGAGGAACAGCTTGCAGGGAAAAGGGCTTTGCAGGAGGAATTCAGGAGTAGAGAGAGAGGAGGGGATCCGAGGGTCATCTAGTCTGGCCCCAACAACATCAAACACACCATCTCAGGACTATTTAATTGCTCATCTTCCAACATTGTGTATGCAATCAAATGCCAGCAGTGCCCTTCAGCTCTCTATATTGGACAAACAGGCCAAACCCTACGCCAAAGGATAAATGGACATAAATCTGATATCAGGAATCACAAGACAGTGAAACCAGTTGGAGAACACTTCAATCTTCCAGGACATTCTATACAAGATCTCAAAGTAGCTGTCTTAATACAAAGAAATTTCAGAAATAGACTGGAAAGAGAAGTGGCTGAATTGCAACTCATTACCAAACTCAAAACCATGGAGAGACCTGGTCTGAACAAAGACATTGGATTCTTATCTCATTATACATAACAAAGCTATCTTTAGCCATCTCACCCCTTGCCTTTCCCTGCAAGACTAATTGCAGCCGTTAAGAGTCAACAGGTTTTCCACACCTATCAGCTGATCACCCATTCCCACCACCCTTCTGAGTAATACCCCTCCCCACTCCCTCACTATATTTAAGGATCTGGTGACTTCTGTTTCAGTGTATCTGAAGAAGTGTGCATGCCCACGAAAGCTCATACCAAGAACAAACTTGGTCTCTAAGGTGCTACTGGAAGGAATTTTTTATTTTATTTTGTTTTGTCTGGGAGGGGTAAAGCAGAGAGCAAGACAGGTGTCAAACTACTCAGGTTTTTGCTCCAACCCCTCCTTTTCTGTGATGTATTTCTGATGTAACTCTGACGTGACTTTAATGCAGCTTTAGGGGTTTATCCTGGTGATGGGAAGGTAATAAAAGTTTGGGTCGCTTCTTGCTCGGGGCTTCCATCTTTTCCACCTGTGAGGAGTGGGAGCCCTGTCACGACAGCATTTTCTTTCCTTAATAAAGACCAAGCCTACAGGCTGCTGTTTGCTCTGAGCTTTGGTTGTGGCCTCTGATTTGTCCAAGTGAGCCCTCGGGTTTCTCCGTTAACACTATGTTTAGGGAAGCTTTTAATAATTGATGGACTATTGTATTTTAATATATTGTTGGAAGTCGCCCAGAGTGGTTTGGGGGGAATAAATAAATAAATATTGTTATTATTATTTCTTAAATTAATCAGGTGCGTGTTCTCCTTTCGAAAGAGGCAGGTGGAATCTCCACGGTTGCTAATAGCATAATGTTGAAAGATTAGTGAAATATGGGGAGCCCTAGAGCATCTGCTTGGCATGCAGAATGTCCCAGGGTCAACCCCTGACATCTCCTGCAAGAGCTGGACAAAATCCCTACCTGAAACTCTGGGGAGATGCTGCCAGTCAGTGTAGACCAGGGGTCCTCAAACTGTGTCCCGCAGGCTAAGTCCAGCCAGCCAGGGTCATGAATCTGGCCTGCATTCAGAACTTGCCAAGTGTCCGAAGCTGAAAGCATCTCACTGCCCGCCAGTGCTGTCAAGTATCCCGTTTCCCCCGGGAATCTCCCTTATTTCAAGCAGTTTCCCGCTGCTATCCCTTATTTTTTTATATCCCTTTAATTTCCCGTTTTTTCAAATGAAGCAGCTCCTCTCCCTCCCCCTGCTGGCCAGGGACAGGGAAGACCTCGCCTCCTTGCAGCCTCAAAGCAAGCGGGAGCCATTTCCCACGCTTACAGGTGTCGTAGCCCACGGGCAGCGTTTCCAAAATACAGTAAGCCTACTGAGCGCATTCACACCAGTGCCGCCCACTTTTGCTTCTGACTCCGCCCACCACTGCCATGTGACTCTCCCCAGGATAGGTGAGGCTGCTGATCCCTTATTTTCATATCCGAAACTTGACAGCTATACTGCCCGCCCAGTCAGTCCTCACGCCGCACTGAGGTAAACGCCACTGGCGTGGTGGCAGCTCTACCAATGAAAGGCCAGGCCTTGTCGTACTCCTTTCCCAATTTTGAACCAATCAGTTGTTCCATATCCAGTTCTAACTGAAGCTTCTCGTCCCACATAGAGATTTCTCAGGAGACAAATGAGGTGATCCGGCACTCCCATTTCTTTAAGAACTTGCCATAGTTTGCTGTGCTTGAAACCGTCAAATGCTTTTGCATAGTCAATGAAGCAGAGGTAGATGTTTTTCTGGAACTCTCCAGCTTTCTCCATAATCCAGCGCATGTTTGCAATTTGGTCTCTGGTTCCTCTGCCCCTTCGAAATCCAGCTTGCACTTCTGGGAGTTCTCGGTCCACATACTGCTTAAGCCTGCCTTGTAGAATTTTAAGCATAACCTTTCTAGCGTGTGAAATGAGCGCAATTGTGCGGTAGTTGGAACATTCTTCGGCACTGCCCTTCTTTGGGATTGCAATGTAGACTGATTTTAGGAATAGGAATAGGAATAATTTATTGGCCAAGTACATTTTCCAACAAATTTTGCTTCAGCTACACTGCAATGTAAACAAACACTGTTCCGTCAGCAAACGTCCCGCGGGGGCAAGTTGTGAGACTGACCCCCAGGTAGGGACGAAGCCTGTGTGCCCTCCTGGCTACTCGAGTCCAGGGGCACATTGATATGCGATTGTTCCCCAGCGTGAAGAACAACACACACAAGCCATTAAGGCTAAAACTACTTTATTGTAGATAAGATGCAGAATATGTCTCTGCTAGCCAGCTCATTAAGTCAGAGCTGTGCATTAGGGTGTCCGGCATCTTTTAGCCAGAAACAAAAGTAAAGTACAATAGTAAAGTACAAAAACATCACGTGTGTGAGAAAGCTGGTAGAACTGGTGCCACAGGGTTCTGTCTTGGGCCCAGTCTTATTCAACATCTTCATCAATGACTTGGATGATGGGCTTGAGGGCATCCTGATCTAGTTTACAGATGACACCAAATTGGGAGGGGTGGCTAATACCCCAGAGGACAGGATCACACTTCAAAATGACCTTAACAGATTAGACAACTGGGCCAAAGCAAACAAGATGAATTTTAACAAGGCTTTTTTAGCTGCTGCATCACACTGTTAACTCATGTCAAGTTGATGGTCTACCAAGACTCCTAGATCCTTTTCACATGTACTGCTCTCAAGCCAGGTGTTACCCATCCTGTATTTGTGCCTTTCATTTTTTTTGCCCAAGTGTAGTACTTTACACTTCAGATTCTGTGGCAGTGCTTTTGGTCAGCAGAGGGTGTCACAGGGCCAGCCTACTTTCCCTTTAAAGCACACTTGGGTCTCCAGATGTTTTTGGACTACAACTCCCATCATCCCTAACTAGGAGAACCAATGGGGAGGGATGATGGAAACAGCAGTCCGAGAGCTGCTGGGGATGCAAGGTTGGGAAATGCTGCTTTAAAGCAACTTTTGCGTTTTGCCCGCAAAGAAGGAACCTCTCCACGTTTGTATTTTCTTGTGTTTTGTTTTCCTCATGACCTTTGTGCTTTTTTTCAAGAGGGAACTTTTAAAGAGAAGTTGTATGGCAAGTTGAAGAAGTATAAAAGGTTGATTTGAAAAAAACACAAAAAACTGGGGGTGGCCTCCTCAATAATTTCATGGGGGGGGGGGAGAGACCCCTAGGCCTTTAAGAGTTAGCACCTATTCCTAACCCCACAGGTTTCAGGATCAGTGCTGTCAAGTATCCCGTTTTCCCCGGGAATCTCCCTTATTTTAAGCAGTTTCCCGCTGCTCTCCCTTATTTTTTATTTCCCTTAAATTTCCCGTTTTTAATGGAAGCAGCTCCTCCCCTGCTGGCCAGGGACTGGGTGGGAAGACCTCGCCTACTTGAAGAGAAAAGCCTCAGCCCTCAAAGCAAGTGGGAGCTGTTTCCTGTGCTTACAGGGGAGTGTATTCCTCCCCCTGCATCAGCCCCTATCCGTTGCCACCAAGCCCCTCAGCCGGCCAATAGGGTTAGCTGGCGGGCGGAGCCTGGCTACCTTTGAGCAGCTGTTGCTTCCTGTCCTGTTTTGATGGGATCAGACAAGAAGAAGATGGTGCTCCATTGCGCGGAGCACATGGCTGCCCTCTTTGCTCCACTCCGAGCCCGCTTGGAGTTTACATTGCTGCTCCGCCCACTTTTGCTTCTGGCTCCGCCCACCACTGACATGTGACTGTCCCCGGGATAGGTGAGACTGCTGATCCGTTATTTTCAAATCTGAAACTTGACAGCTATGTTCAGGATGGTTACAAATAAAAACACAACATAAAAACACAAAAGAGGGCATTTTAAAAGGGCATTAGATGACAATCAACCAAAGATCTGGTTAAAAAGTTGCAGATTTGCCTGGCTCCTAAAGCTGTATAATGGTTTTTCCGACCTTTGTATGGATTCTTCTATGGGAAGTGAGATTTTGGCTTTGAATGAAAGTCTTTCCACATTCCATGCACTGATAGGGTTTCTCTCCTGTATGAATTCTTTGATGGGAAGTAAGATAGGAGCTCTGACTGTAGCTCTTTCCACATTCCACACACTGATAAGGTTTCTCCCCTCTATGAATTCTCTGATGCTTAGTGAGATGGGAGCCATGACTGAAGCTCTTTCCACATTCGAAGCACTGATAGGGTTTCTCCCCTGTATGAATTCTTTGATGGGAAGTGAGATTGGAGCTTGTACTGAAGCTCTTTCCACATTCCACACACTGATAAGGTTTCTCCCCTGTATGAATTCTTCGATGGGAAGTGAGAGAGAACCTCTCAGTGAAGCTCTTTCCACATTCCACACACTGATAGGGTTTCTCCCCTGTATGAATTCTTTTATGGAAAGTGAGGCTGGAGATCCTACTGAAGCTCTTTCCACATTCCACACACTGATAAGGTTTCTCCCCTGTATGAATTCTTCGATGGGAAGTGAGAGAGGAGCTGTGATTGAAGCTCTTTCCACATTCCACACACTGATAGGGTTTCTCCCCTGTATGAATTCTTTTATGGGAAGTGAGATCGGAGCTCCTACTGAAGCTCTTTCCACATTCCACACACTGATAAGGTTTCTCCCCTGTATGAATTCTTCGATGGGAAGTGAGAGAAGACCTCTCAGTGAAGCTCTTTCCACATTCCACACACTGATAGGGTTTCTCCGCTGTATGAATTCTCTGATGCTTAGTGAGAGAGGAGCTCGTACTGAAGCTCTTTCCACATTCGACACACTGAGAGGGTTTCTCCCCTGTATGAATTCTTTTATGGGAAGCGAGATTGGAGCTCCTACTGAAGCTCTTTCCACATTCGACACACTGATAGGGTTTCTCCCCTGTATGAATTCTTTGATGGGAAGTGAGAGAGGAGCTGTGATTGAAGCTATTTCCACATTCCACACACTGATAGAGTTTCTTTCCAATGAGATTTTGTTGATGGGAAGTGGAATGGGATCTCTGACTGCAGCTTTCTCTACACTCCAAATTTTTATGTGACTTCTCATCTCTGGGGATTTTGTCGTGGTCACCTTTGTTCTCGATTTCCGATTCATCACAATCTGTAGTGGAGACAAAAAGGGATTAGAGCCTCAGGAACAAATGGAGAAGAACTGAAGGGAGTTGGGTGTGTGTTCATTACCTGTGTTGTTTGTCATTAACCAACAAATTTATTATTAGATTCTGATGAGTTCTGGAATGTTGCTTTGTTTGATATATATCAAAATTGTAATATCATAAAATTATATATATACGCAATATATATATATATATATATATATATATATATATATATATATATATGGATATGAATTTTTTTTATTGTTGTTCAGTTATCAGATATACAATATTTACCAGAAATGTAAAATAAACGTTCCGAACAAAAAAAAAAAACAATTGCAATTACTGTATCTGCTTGATTTTGTTGATACCCCTAACAGGTTCCAAATACAATACATTTGTAGAAAGAAAATACAAATACAGCAATAATAATACAAATAAAATAAACAAAAATATCGTATCATTAAGCAAAGAAAAAATGACTAGTATAAGTTGTTCATTTTAAAGTTGATGTTCTTTCTATATGGGATCAGATTATTATTATTATTTATGTTTCATGTTTATATATGTTTTGGAAGCCGCCCAGAGTAGCTGGGGT
Source organism: Lacerta agilis (assembly GCF_009819535.1). Taxonomy (NCBI): domain Eukaryota; kingdom Metazoa; phylum Chordata; class Lepidosauria; order Squamata; family Lacertidae; genus Lacerta; species Lacerta agilis. The sequence goes on from NC_046315.1 coordinate 2,091,055, forward strand.
AACCCAGCCAGATGGGCACGGTATAAATAAAAAGTATTATTATTACTACAGTGGTACCTCAATTTAAGTATTATTATTATTGTTAATATGTTTGTGTAAGGTCCTCGGTTAGTTGCTCATGACTAAACAGGAAAACTCTGACCTTTCCTTTTGTGGTTTTATTGTGCATACTATGTACAGTGCAGAGCTAAAAAGTTCATGTCTGTATCAAACGCCGGCAGAATCCAGGAATGGCCCCTTCCGGTTCTGACCCTAACAAAAGAGTTTTGGTATACGAAAACCGCACCTTCCATCCTTTCGTTTCACCCCTCAATGCCTTTGGCGTGACGGAAATTGTGTGCCTCCTCCCTCACCCCTTGGGCAAGGCGAGTGCTGGGTCTTTCCAGCATCCTCAGAGCCTCGACCCTCCATCCCCTGAGTCCCATGCCGCTCCCCACTGGAAGCCTCGCTGCGTCCGCTGCTGCCAGAGGAGGTGCTGCTGGTCATGTGGGGCTGGGGCTCTCTGTAGCATCCCGAGAGCCCTACCACCACCTTGCACTGTGCTGGGGACAGTTCCCTGACAGTTTGTAAACCGAGGGACCACTGTATTACTTATAATATTATTATTATAGAATCATAGAATGATCAGGTTGGAAGAGACCCCAAAGTCCAACCCCCTGCCAAGCAGGAAACACCATCACAGCATTCCTGTGCTGGCCCCAAGGGTTTGTCCATGAAGCGAGGTCCAAGTCCAGTCCTGGGTCTAGGGGTCCAAAGGAGGTCAGTCCGGCGGGGAGCGAGGCAGGGAGCAGGTCAAGGTCCAAGGCAGGTTCAGGCACAAGGTTGCAGGTTGAGCACACGCTTGCAACTAAGTTGCTCACGCAACTTGGGCTGGGTCTGGCTGGCTTTTATCTGGCCCTATGCTTAAGGCCGCCCCGATCCTCTGGAGACTCGCCTCTCCTCCGGGCCTGGAGGCGAGCACTCCTCCTGCAGACACTTAACTCCCTTCGCCTCTCTGCCCTGAGCCTCTGTAGCTCAGGAGAGGCTGGTGGGTTACTGGACCCAGGGGATGCCTCAGCTTCATCTGAAGAGGCTGGGAGTGGAGCACCTGCAGGCAATGGGTCCTCCCTCCCATCAGGAGCCAGAGCAGACTCTGCTGATGCCTGCACCTGGGGATCCAGCACAGGTGGGGATCCTTCAGGCTCAAGCCCTGGCCCCGGCTCAGCTGGTTCTGGAGGCGGGGAATCCTGTGCAGGCTGGGATCCCTCAGGTTCAGCATCAGAGTCTGACTCCCAGGCCATCACACCATCCCCCCTCCCAGGCCTCCCCCTCAACCGAGGGGCCGGACCAGGCTTGCTGGGGTAAGCTGCATGGAAATCACGGAGGCAGGCAGGTGCGTGGACGTTTTCCGCTGGTTCCCATGAACGATCCTCAGGCCCATACCCCTTCCAGTCGATGAGGTATTGGAGCTTCCCCCTGCGGTATCGTGAGTCGAGAATGCGCTCCACCTCGTACTCAGGCTCCCCCTCAACCAAAACTGGCTGCGGTCGTGGATTGTCTGGGTGGAACTCGTCGGGCGGGGCGACTGGACTAAGTAGGGACCGGTGGAATACTGGGTGAACCTTGAGTGATGGAGGTAACTGGAGGCGAAACGCCACCGGTGACACCTGCGCAGTGATGGTGAATGGGCCGGCAAACCGTGCATCCAGCTTTCGTGAGGGCCAAGAAGGATGCAGGTGATGGGTAGAGAGCCACACCCGATCGCCAACATGGAGTTCTGGCCCCTCCTGACGATGTCGGTCAGCCTGGGCCTTGTATGCGTCCTTGGCCTGGCGCAGTTGCTCCATCAATAATTGTTGCTGGGACTGAAGCTCCTGAAGCCAGTCTGTCACTGCGGGGACTGCGGAAGCTGGCAGCACGTCCGGGAACAAACGTGGATGGTAGCCGTAGGAGGCCTGGAACGGGGTCTGCTGGGTGGAGGCGTTCACTGCATTGTTGTAGGCGAACTCCGCCAATGGCAAGTGATCGACCCAGTCATCCTGCTGGAAGCTGCAGTAACACCGGAGGTACTGCTCCAGCACCGCATTTGCCCGTTCCGTCTGGCCATCGGTCTGCGGGTGGTGGGCCGAAGATAGACAGACCTCCGTCCCAAGGGTCTGGTGCAGGGCTCGCCAGAAGTGGGATGTGAACTGGACGCCGCGGTCAGAAACCACACGCTCGGGAAGGCCATGCAGGCGGAAGATGTGCTGCAAGTACAGTTGAGCCGTCTCCTTAGCTGTGGGTATGGACGGGCAGGGGGCACAGTGCACCATCTTAGTGAAATGGTCCGTGAAAACCAGGAGGCAGGTACAGTGACGAGATGGGGGCAAGTCTACCACAAAGTCCAGCGAGACCGTGTGCCAGGGACGCGGTGGGACTGGTAATGGCTGGAGCAGACCGGGGGGTCGCCCAGTAGGACCCTTGGCCCGCCGGCAGACATCGCAACCAGCAACATAGCGTGCCACATCAGCCTTCAGGCGGGGCCACCAGAACTCCCGGCTTACCAGATGAGTGGTCCGGTACCGCCCAAAGTGCCCTGCTGCTGGGGCATCGTGGGACATCTGGAGAACCTCAGCCCGCAATGGTCCTGGTGGGATGTATAGACGACCCTGGTGCAGCAGTAGGCCCTGGTGCAGGGCCAGCCCCGGATATCGAGGGCATGACCCGTCAGACAGTTCCCGGAGCCGTTCCTGAGCCCAAGCGTCGACCCGTTGCTGTTCTCGCACCCGAGCCTGCAGTGGCTTGGCCTCCTGAGTGGCCAGGAATGTGGCTGGTGGTAAGATAGTCGTCGGTACTGCCTGCTGTACAGTGTCTGCGACGTCCTCGGGTTTCCGGGACAGGGCATCTGCTTTCCGGTTTTGGGAGCTAGGGATGTAGCGGATCCGGAACTGGAACCGGGAGAAAAACAGCGCCCACCGGATCTGCCTTTGGTTCAACTTGCGGGTGGTCTGGAGGTACTCCAGATTCCGGTGGTCCGTTCTCACTTCCACCGGGTGTCATGCCCCCTCAAGATGATGGCGCCAGACCTCAAAGGCCACCTTGATGGCCAGTAGTTCCCGCTCCCACACGGTATAGTTACGCTCCGCTGGAAGGAGCTGCCGGGAGTAGTAGGCGCAGGGTAACAGCGGCGCATCAGGTCCGTGTTGCTGAGACAGGATGGCACCAAGAGCCGTACTGGAGGCATCAGTCTCCACCACAAAGGGACGAGAGGGATCAGGATGCTGTAAAATCGGCGCCCTCTGGAAACAGGCTTTCAACCCCTGAAATGCCACTTCAGCCTCCTCATCCCAGGAGAAGGGCGTCTTGGGGCGCAGCAGTCGGGTTAATGGGGTGGTGCGATGAGCATAACCTGCAATGAAGGTCCGGTAATAGTTGGCGAACCCTAGGAACCGCTGTAAGTCCTTGCGGTTCCGGGGCGCTGCCCACTCTCGAACCGCAGCCACCTTCCCAGGATCCATCTGCACCCCATCAGGGGAGAGTCGGTGTCCAAGGAAGTCCACTGACCGCTGGTGGAACTCGCACTTGCTGAGCTTGGCATACAGGCGGTGCTCCCGCAAGCGCTGCAACACGGACCGAACATGACTCTCGTGACGGGCTGGGTCACGGGAATAAATCAAAATATCATCTAGGTACACCACCACGTATTTGTCTAGCAAGTCCTGGAACACGTGGTTGATGTACCGTTGAAACATGGCGGGCGCGTTGCATAATCCGAACGGCATAACCAGGTATTCAAACTGCCCATACCGGGTCCCGAATGCCGTCTTCCACTCGTCCCCGGCACGGATCCGAATCAAGTTGTAGGCCCCTCGGAGGTCCAGTTTGGTGAACATCTGCGCCCCCTGCACCCGCTCCAGCAATTCTGCAATAAGGGGCAAGGGATACCGGTCTGGGATGGTGATCTTATTCAGGGCCCGGTAGTCATGGCAGAGGCGAAGCTCCCCACACTTCTTCTTAACGAAGAGTACAGGAGCGGCAGTGGGTGAGGTAGAGGGCCTAATGAACCCGCGTTCCAGGTTCTTGCGAAGGAAGTCCTGCAAGGCTTCACGCTCTGGCTCCGAAAGAGAATATAGGCGGCTCACAGGCAGGGGCGCCCCAGGCTGGAGGTCTATGCCGCAGTCGAAGGACCGATGAGGTGGCAGCTGGTCTGCTCCCTGTTCCTCGAACACGTCTAAATAGTCCTGGTACACGGCAGGGAGCGTTGACACAGCCTGCCCCATGGGGGCAGCTGCTACTAACTCGGACTGAGCATGGGAACCCGGGTCTGGGAAGCGTACAGTCCGATTGACCCAGTCGATCTGAACATTGTGCGACTCCAGCCAGTCCATCCCAAGCACCAGGGGAAACCGGGGCATGGTGGCAATGTCCAGGGTTCGCACCTCCCGGTGCTGCTGGTAGCACAGGACCAAGGGCTGGGTCTCCCGAGTAACCGCGCCCGAGCGTAGGAGCCGTCCGTCAATTGCCTCCACCTGTACTGGTTCCGGCTTGTTCTGAAGCGGCACCTGATGCTGAGTGGCGAAGGCAGAGTCCATATAGGAGCGGGTTGCCCCCGAATCCACCAGAGCGTGGGTGAGAATCCAGGGCCCACCGGGGGGGTATAGACGCACCGGTATCATGAGGTGTTGCAATTCCACTGGTGAGGGCCCATCATGCGATGCTTGGGGCCCCAGGTAGCCTGGGCCATCGGCTACTGGGGTTGGCCGTTTCACCTGCGGCTGGCGTTTCTCAGGGCAGGTTCGGGCGTAGTGTGCACTCCCACCGCAGTAGAGACACAGGTTCCCCTCCCGACGCCGAGTCTTTTCCGAGGGGGAGAGGCGAGGCCGCGCTGCCCCGAGCTGCATCGGCTCCTCCAATGACTCAGCTCTGGCCACGGAACTGCAGGGAAGCACCGGCGCTGGGAGCCCGGAGTGCCGGCGGCCCCGGGCCTGGCGACGGTCCTCCAACCGATCATCTATCTGCAGACTCCGTTGGATGAGGGCATCCAGTGTGGCAGGGCAATCCAACGTGGCCAGCTGATCCAGTATCTCGTCTGAAAGTCCCTCGAGATACTGGTCCCGCAGTGCAGAGTCGTTCCAGGTCAAGTCCTGCGCCAGCAGCCGAAATTCTGTGGCGTAGGTGGCCACTGTGGACTTGCCCTGTTTCAACCGCCGAATTGCCCGATTGGCTTGACTCCCCTTCTGAGGGTTGGCGAACGTGGTTTCCAGATGATTGCAAAACCCCATATAGTCTGTCAGCAAGGGGGAGTCTTGCCGGAGCAGCGGCAACGCCCACTTGGCCGCCTGGTCCTTCAGCAAGCTGATCAGGAAGTGCACCTTGGTGCGGTCGTCGGGGAAATCCCGAGCTCGCCCCTGAATATACAGCTTGGCCTGGGCGAGAAACATGGGAAAGCTGGCTGGGGACCCATCAAATTTCTCTGGCAGGGCCACTGGGTACTTGCCAGGAGCTGGGGCGGCGGCCCCAGGAGCCGGTAAGGCATCCAAACGCTGCTGAAGCGCCGTAACCGCATTGCTTAGCTGCTGCACGGTGTGGGTCAAGGCCTGGTTCTCCTGGGCCAATGCCACCAGCGCAGCCGCCTGGTCAGCCATGGCTACTAGTTCCTCCCGAACGCACCCCAGCGAAGGGGGAGTGCGGGTGTGGCGTGAGCAAACTGTGCTGGCCCCAAGGGTTTGTCCATGAAGCGAGGTCCAAGTCCAGTCCTGGGTCTAGGGGTCCAAAGGAGGTCAGTCCGGCGGGGAGCGAGGCAGGGAGCAGGTCAAGGTCCAAGGCAGGTTCAGGCACAAGGTTGCAGGTTGAGCACACGCTTGCAACTAAGTTGCTCACGCAACTTGGGCTGGGTCTGGCTGGCTTTTATCTGGCCCTATGCTTAAGGCCGCCCCGATCCTCTGGAGACTCGCCTCTCCTCCGGGCCTGGAGGCGAGCACTCCTCCTGCAGACACTTAACTCCCTTCGCCTCTCTGCCCTGAGCCTCTGTAGCTCAGGAGAGGCTGGTGGGTTACTGGACCCAGGGGATGCCTCAGCTTCATCTGAAGAGGCTGGGAGTGGAGCACCTGCAGGCAATGGGTCCTCCCTCCCATCAGGAGCCAGAGCAGACTCTGCTGATGCCTGCACCTGGGGATCCAGCACAGGTGGGGATCCTTCAGGCTCAAGCCCTGGCCCCGGCTCAGCTGGTTCTGGAGGCGGGGAATCCTGTGCAGGCTGGGATCCCTCAGGTTCAGCATCAGAGTCTGACTCCCAGGCCATCACAATTCCTGACAGATGGCTGTCTAGCCTCCGCTTAAAGACCTCCAAAGAAGGAGACTCCACCACACTCCTTGGCAGCAAATTCCACTGTCGAACAGCTCTTACTCTCAGGAAGTTCTTCCTAATGTTTAGGTGGAATCTTCTTTCTTGTAGTTTGAATCCATTGCTCCGTGTTATCATCATCAATGCTACAACCACCTGAGATTCAATAAGCCTGGCTCTTCTCTGGGATGGATTTTGTTTGGCCCAGTCATGGCATCCCCTCCATCTCCAATGTCAGTCGTCTCTTTGGTCAACCCAAGACTGACAGGAGCAAAAACAAAAACAGAAAACCTGAAGCTACTTATCTTTCCTAACAATTCTGAAGCTGACATTTAAGATGGCCAGGGCAGTTCAGAGCAGCCCAATCGTGGTAGAAAAAGGAATAATTTGAGGAATATTGTTCAAAGAAAAAACCCCTTGTAATTTACTGTTTATTGTGGGGGGTGTTAGGTTCCCAGGTGTTATAGGGGGCGCTGTTGAGCTCTGTGAAAATATATGAGGTTGGTCACATACAGGTATTTTTTGAATTCCCAGGCAGATATGACGATCCCAAAAGGAGCCTTACCAAGAGAGGCCACGATCCCACAATTCTCCTCCATGACGTCCTTATGCAGAGCTCTCTGTTCAGGATCCAGCAATGCCCACTCCTCGTCTGTGAAACGAACAGCTACATCTTCAAAGCACACAGGACCCTAAATGAAAAAGGGAAATGTCCTCCTCTGAGACAGCATCAATATCATCTGCTACACAATCCTCTGTTGTTTCCTTCCTGTAAATTGCGCTGTTTTTTCAATAGGATTGCTTTGCTGCACATTTTATTTGTGGATGCTTATTTTCTACTGTAATTCGCTCTACGCGGGGCTGCCCTTGAAGCTGTCCCAGAAACTCCCGCGGGTGCAGAATGCTGCAGCGAGGCTCCTCACAGAGTCCCTGCCATGGGAGCCTATTCACCCAGTGCTTTTCCAGCTGCACCGGCTCCTGGTGGAGTACAGGGTCAAGTTTAAGGTGCTGGTTTAGACCTTTAAAGCCCTATGCAGCCTAGGACCCTCGTACCTACGGGACCGCCTCTCCTGGTATGCCCCGCAGAGGACCATAAGGTCCATAAATTGCGTCACTCTAGAGAAAGTCTAGACACCCTAAGGAAGTCAGATTAGCCTCAACCAGAGCCAGGGCCTTTTCAACACTGGCTCCAACCTGGTGGAACGCTCTGTCTCATGAGACCAGGGCCCTGCGGGATCCGATATCTTTCTGCAGGTCGTGTAAGACAGAGTTGTTCTGCTTGGCCTTTAGCTTGGAATCAACTTGATCCCCTCCCCCTCTTTCTTTTTCCTTTTGTGATGGAGCTCCTATTTGGGGACTTCCCTGGCTTTTTTCTGGCCCACGTAGGACCAGTCTGGGTAGTTGGCCTTGGTGAAGATTTGACGTTTTCTTCCTCAAACAGTTTTAAGATTTGAGTTTCTACTGAAATGAGGCTGCATTTTGATGTTGTATTTTAATCTTGTTTTCAAGTTGCATTTTAATCATTTTTTTAAATATACCTGGTGTTAACCGCCCTGAGCCTGGACTTGGCTGGGAGAGCAAGGTATGAATTAAAATGTTGTTGTTATTATTATTATTAATTCTTCATTTTAACAATGGGTATTCGTCCTTGTGCAAATAGGTGGTACTCCACCGTTTGTTTTCCAAGTAATTCTCCCTACGCAAGCATTCCAGTTTCCCAGATGGAAGGATCCACATTCTCCTCTCCTCGTGAGCTGTTCTGGGGAGTTCCCTCCCATTGCCCTAGAGTCAAATACAAGTGGTTCATTGGGACATGCAGAGGGGGAGGAATGGGGAGCAGGCCACTATTTTTTTTATATGTCAACTCCTTAGAAACAAATTTTAGCATTCACTGACCAATCTAGAAATAAAATAAGCCTATTTTGGATGGCCATCTGTCTTGGATGATCGAGCAGAAATTCCTGCAATCCAGGGGGTCTCCTGGCATTGAGAGACAAGCAGGGAGAAGGACAGGGAGCCCCCGGTGGCTTCTCCTTCTCCTGACTCACCTCTGCCCCTCGACCTCCCTCCTCCCACTCTCCTCCTTCCTCTTCTGCCTCTGATTCTGGACTCCATTCTGCCACAGAGTCTCCCAGCTCACTAAACCCTGTTACCCCTTCTTCTTCTGACACCTCCTCTTCCCAGGATTCTCCCTCTTCCCCCTGTGACCGCCCATCCTTCTTCTACCTCCACTTCTTGGGCTCTGAGCCATATTCCCTTCCTGGTTCTCCGGCTGCTTCCTCCCACCATTCCTCTGTGCCCTACCAGTCCATGAAATTTCTCCATCCCTCGGCCTCTGTCCCCACAAGGCAGCTTCCCCTGACCTGATCTGGTTCCACAGCCGCTGTTTCCCTTCTGCCCCCATGAAAAGACGGATCAGGAGGTCTTGTCAGCATCATTCTGTCACCTGCAAGAGAAAAAGGGTAAGCAGGGCAGTGCCTGCTTCTCTCACAGGTGAAACACGGCATCTCTAAGTTTGTGCCCATTTCATATGTTAGTTGTGCAGAAATACATCTCCCCTCCTCCGGACCCTTGTTCCCAACTGTCTCCCCCCAAAACAAGATGAAAAGGACCCTCAGATGAGTTGGAAAACCAACAGAATGAGACCAAACAGAGAAAAACCACCTTCCTCCTTACCCAGTGGCCTCTCTCTGGTGTCCAACGGAGGCCTCTCTGCCTCACAGGAATCCAGGTCCATTTCTGCAAAATGATCCTTTCCCTGAAAAGGAAACAAGGATACAAAACAGAGAAAGGTGAGAAATATTAGAAAGAGAATGACAAAGACTTGAAGGGTGTGAGATCTCATTCCATGGATACTCTCCCAGATAACGGGTGGGCCATCAGCAGACCATTATGGGATGTTCTCTGTCCTGTATGGAGCCCCTTGGGGGTATCCAGAGGAAAGTCTCTCTCACCTGCTTTCTCTCCTCTGCCTGACTCAGGAGGAAACCTTCGGCCAGGGCCACCGCCTGGGAACTGGTCTCCGCTCCGCATTCCCTCACCCAGCTCTCCATCTCTGATGGAAGGACAGCCAGGAACTGCTCCAAGATCACCAGGTCCAGCATCTCAGCTTTCGTGTGCCTTTCTGGCTTCAGCCACTGACGGTCAAGGTGGTAGAGTCGGTTGCAAACTTCTCGGGGTCCTTTGGCCTCCTGGCAGCAGAACTGCCTCAATTGCTGGCTCTGCACCTCTGAGCGGAGGGTGTCCTCCTCACCCAGGATCTTCTGCACTGAATTTTCCCAGAATCCCCCACTGCTCCCAGTTTGGATGGCATGGCCTCCTCCTGTTCCAGGGCCAGCTGAGTCTCGCTCATCCATCTGTGCTCTCAGGAAGACAGGGGGGGAAATGGTTCCCTGAGCAAGCATGGATGAGTCTTGGAGGGAACCAGGGCTGGACTGCACCACATCCCAGACCATGAGCTGTCTTTTAGAAAAGAAAGAGGAGGAGGAAGAGGAGAAGAAATAAGTCTCTAGCCTTCTAGCTATGCAAAATGTGGAGGGAAATGAAGGCATTTCTGTGAGATTAATCAGCCTGGTTTCTTCTGCCTTCCAGTCAATGCATGAAGTCAGAACTGACTGACAAGGGAATAATTTCTATCCTGTGAAAAATGGATGCTTGGCTCTAGTGGGGGTCCTCACCCGGGGGTCCTCAGGAGTTGCTCCCCACCCCCACCCCCACCCCCCACTCCCCTGCTTCTGTCTCCTTTTCTTGCACTTGGACTCTCTGCCTCTCTCAAGACAGACTCCTGGGGTGGGGTCCCTTTTTCTTTGCTCTGAGGGCCAGGTATGTTTCTGGCCAACCCCCTGAGGGCCAAGTGGGTAGGGTCAAAGACATCTCCCTTCAAATTTAGGAAGGTATTTTAGCATTATAATTCTGTCAGATAGCTTAACACACACACACACAGCCACTGATGCCAAGGTCCCTGGAGGCTCAGTGAGTAGCAGCGCCCATTTCCGGCTGGTTTTCCAGCAACAATCCCTTTGGGCCAGAGAGGATGTGGTCCTGGGATGCCCTGCTCTGGGTGCGAGGGGATTGCTGCAGTGGCCTCCGTGTGGAGCTGCCCTTGGAGACACTGGGAAACTGGTTTGCAATGCAGCAGCCAGACTATGGGCTGAGATCCCTCTCTTTATTCCTGCCCTTTCTCTCCTCCCTTTCCTTCTTTCCTCCACGTGGGTATTTTTTTGGGGGGGGGGCTAGTCCACCTCCTCGTCCACCTTTGGAAAACCATCTGCCCATGTTTCCTCTGTTGTGCAATGATGCTGAGAGAAGTCACACAGAGTTAATGTCCTAGGGAATCCTTTGTTCAAAGAATGGGGATCTCCTGGGAGTCATTTTACTCTGAAAGGGGGGCCAAATGAGTTTGGGATCCTCTGATCTCCCGGAAGGAGAGCGTTGCAGACCTGGCCCCTCCCTGGCAGGACCCTCTCCCCCCCCCCTGCATGAGCAGACCAGGCCCCCCAGGCTGGCCCCCTCCCCTGCTGCAGCCCTGGGACCCCCACAGCCTCCCCACTGCACCCTCTGGGGGGGGGGAGAGAGAGAGAGAGAGAGAGGAGACTCACCAGATCCCAGGAGGGGACAGCCAGGCAGCCCTTGCAGGAGAGGAGGGGGGAGGGAGGGAGGGAGGGGCCTGGGCTCTGGAGGACCTGGCCCCCCTTGCTTCCTGTCCTCTCTAGGAAGGCAACTCGGTTCCCTTTAACCCTTGCAAAGCCGAGTCCGCCCATCTCAACTCTCTCTTGCTTGGAAGAACCTTGGCTTTTTGTTATATTTTATGGATTGGGGAGGCTACGCCAATGCCCAGATATCATTTTGGGGGTGAGGCTCTTGGCTGGACTCTGAGCCTCTCCTTCCCTTGGCCAGAAACCAGAGGAACAGCTTGCAGGGGAAAGGGCTTTGCAGGAAGCAAGGAATTCAGGAGTGGAGAGAGAGGAGGGGATCTGAGGGTCATCTAGTCCAACCCCCAGCAATGCAGGAATCTCAGCTAAAGCATCTCTCCTTACAAACCTCCAAGGAAGGAGAGTCTACCCCCTCCCAAAGGAGACCTTTCCCCTGCCAAACTGCTCTTAGATGTCCCCCAAGGCAGCGGGTCCTGAGTTCGAGCACTGTTGAAACAATCGCACTGGCTACCAAGGAGGGACCAAGAGAAGTTCAAAATAACTAATTCCTAGACCTGGAAATATAAATTTGGCTTAAAGTTTTGGGCATGCCTCAGACGAAGGAGTGAAAAGAATGTTGCTAACAGATTCAGCCCTGAGCAGTTAAGAAAGGAAAATCGGAAGAAGATGTGGACTTTACAATGCGTGGAGAATCCTGAACCCATTAAAAAGAGATTATACTTACTTTTCATACCCTAATAACTCAGGAAGAATTGATGCTATTTGGCTAACGAAAGACCTGACAGTAAAAATTGGGAAAGGCGATATTCAACCTAAGACTATTTCAGACCATAATGTGGTACATTTAACATTAAAATGGGGGGGGGGGGAAGGAAGGGGATAAGATGGAGGTTAAACGAAACATTAATGAAGGACGAAAGAATAATAGACAAAGCTAAAAAGACTCTAAAGGAATTTTTTGAGTTAAATTTAAATAAAGATCCAAAAATCGTCTGGGACACAAGCAAAGCGGTCCTTAGAGGATTCTTTATCCAACAAAATTCAATCCAAAAAAGCAAAAGGAAAAAAGAAAGCAAGAGTTGTTAGAATATCCTAAAGAAAAGGGAACTGGATCTTTATGCGGAACCTACCAATTCAGAAATTAAGAGAGACGTAAACATTCTGCAATCCCAATATAAAATGATAATAAAGGAAGAAATGGAGTGGAAATTAAGATGCATGAAACAAAGAACTTTTGAACAGGCTAATAAACCGGGGAAAGTATTGGCTTGGCAATTAAAGAAAAGAGAGACGGAAAGGTTTATAAATAGGGTGAAACACGAGGGGAAAATAATAGTCAATCTGAACGAAATTGAAAAATGCTTTGTCCAATTCTATACTGAGCTGTATAGAGAAGGGAAAGAGACAACACAAGAGATAAATGACTATTTGAAACGGAATTGTCTCCCGAAAATCACCAAAGAACAAAGAGAAGCATTAAATGAAACACAAAAAGGTAATTGAAATAATTTCAATGAGATTTGTTGAGATTTGTATTGGAAAATCAATAAACGTAATTTAAAAGAAAGAAAGAAACAATCGCACTGGGTACCAAGGAGGAACCAAGCGAAATTCAAAAGAAATAAATCCTATTCTCAGCATAAATGAGTAATACTTTCTGATGCATGCTTTTTATGCTAATATACAAAAGTATGCCATTTCCCTTTCCAGAAATGCTTAATTGGTAATTCAATGGACTGAAAATGAATGGTTGTTGTTATTATGTTTAGGGAAGCTTTTAATAATTGGTGGACTATAGTATTTTAATATATTGTTGGAAGTCGCCCAGAGTGGTTTGGGAAAATAATAAATAAATAAATAAATAAATAAATATTGATATTATTATTTCTTAAATTGATCATGTTATATACTCAGATAGGATAAGAGGCAGACGCAGCGCTGGTTCCAAATGTCCTTTTATTATTACCGGTAACAACGGAATTAGAACTCAAGAACAACCATGCTGCGTGTGAGCCTGCCCGAGCCAGACTGACTGTCGCATGCCAAAACTGTTCTCTGGAGACGAGTCCTTAGTTAGCTTGTTTCTGATAGGAGTGTTCGCCCTCCTAGCTCTTCTGTAATTGGCTAGGTTGCGCCAGGAGGGGGACCCTGTAAGGTGGTTGAACAGCTCCTATAGGTCTACATACATAACACCCCTCCCCCCAAATTCCAAACATTATGAAAAATAAAAATCTTTAAGGTGTGTTGGACATTTACGTTCTGGTTGGGACCGTCGCGGTTCCTAGGTCTGCACCTGCGACTGAGGAATATTCCCAAGTCCCTGTTTGCTAATTGGTGCGGTCAGCGGAGGCGGCTCTGCAGGTGTTGCCAGTTGCGGGGTTGCTGTGGACACCAGCCCAAGATCGCTCTGTTGAGGTGTCTCAGTTGGCGGCGCACCCTCCGTGTCCCCTCTCGTCCCAGTTGCCGAGTCGCCAGCTGTTTCTGTTGCACTACCCTGTGGTTCCGCTGGACGTGCTGGGTTGGGATATGACCGGTGTCTGATCTGGTCAAGGTGTCTTTTCCGAAGCAGTCCACCCTCCAGCCCCACCTCATAGGAAACCAGGCCTGTACAGTGGCCTATGGTACCTGGTACCCAACCTTGTCCTAGCCCATAGTTCCAGACATATACAGGATCCCCTGGGGCAAACCCCTTAGGTTTCTTCCGCTCCACGGTGAATGGTCGCTGCTCTAAGGCCCTGTTGAGATGTATGCGATCCAGGAGAGTATTGAGCCTCCTTCCTATAAGCAACTCAGCTGGGCTGCAGCCAGTTGCTGCGCTTGGGGTGATGTGTTGGGCCAGCAAAAACTCTGCTAAACGGAGGATCCAGTCTCCCTTTATTATACGCCTGAGCACATCTTTAGTTGTGCGAACCATGCATTCTGCTTCGCCGTTAGTGGCTGGATGAAAGGGAGCTGACCTGACGTGGCGGATTCCGTTCTTAGACACAAACTCTTGGAATTCCGCCGAAGTGAGAGCAGTTCCATTATCACTCACCAGTGTGTCAGACAAGCCGTGTGTAGCAAATAACTTCCTGAGTGAGTTTACAGTCGCCCAACTGAACGTGGTTGAGGTCGGTGTCACCTTGAGCCACTTGGAATGGGAAGCCACCACGATGAGGAACAGTTGGCCCTGGAAAGGCCCTGCAAAATCAATGTGCACCCTGGACCATGGGGAGTGTGTGGATTCCCAGGACTGTACTGGTGCCTTGGGGGGATCCAGCCACGACACTTGGCAGGGTTCACAATGTTTAACCCACCCTTCAATCTCAGCGTCTATGCCCGGCCACCAGACGTAGCTTCGGGCTAGTGCCTTCATCCAGACTATTTCTGGATGGGACACGTGCAGGCCTTCTAGGACTTTACTCCTAAGGGGGGGGGCGATGACTCGGCAACCCCACAATATACATCCCCTGTGTGTCGACAACTCGTCTTTGCAAGCTGTGAAGCTTGAGAATTCCGGTCCAGGCTTTTCAGGCCAACCCCTCCCCACCCACTCTGCAACATGGGCCAACAACCTGTCCTTCGCTGTTGCAGCAGCCACGTCTTTCACATGTAGGGGGTGAGCCACAGCAGGATCTGGGCCGTTCTCAGGCAGCGGTAAGTGGCTGAGAGCATCTACGTGCCCCATGGCTTTTCCGGGTCGGTGCTGTAGGGAATATTGGTAGCCAGCCAGGAAAATGGACTGACTCAAAACCTGAGGTGTCAGGTGTCTGGCAATCAAAACCCGAGGTGTCAGGTGTTTGGCAATCGGGGGTGAGGAGTCCCAAGAGAGGCTTATGGTCAGTCACGATAGTGAAGGGCCGGCCATAAAGTAAATAATGAATTTTTTTTACTCCTTTAACCACTGCCAGACCCTCCTTGTCAACCGGGGAATAATTGCGTTGCGCTGGCGTGAGGGTTTGAGAGAAGTATGCCACTGGGACTTCTGTCCCGTCTGTTAGTGGCCCAGAACCATGCCCACCCCGTACGGGCAAGCATCGCAAGCCAACACACACTTCATCAAAGTGCGTCAACACTGAATTAGAGATAAGCAATTCTTTGACCCCTCGGATAGCTTTTGCCTGCCGTGGGCCCCAGACCCAAGGTGATTTTTTGTCCAAAAGCCTGTGCAAGGGCTCAGCCACCACTGCCTTGTGTGGCAGGAATGCATGGTAGAAATTGAGGTTATTAATTGCAAAAAATTGGAAAGGAGAGAAAATCCCAACAATATCGGAATGGAGAAGTAAGATGTGCAAATTGGTTGAAATGGCAAAAATAACAACTAATATTATTTTTTTATTTTTTTTTATTTTTTTCACAATCAATCTCTTTATTGTTTAAAATCATAACAACTAAAAAATCTTCAGCCATTAACAAACATACATTACATACATTACATACATACATACATACATTACATTCATACTTTCAGTCATCTTACAAGTATCCACATTTATTCTTACAACACTTCATAACACTCGATCTCAAAACTTCCAATTATCCTTTTTGTATTTCTTAGTTAACTTCTTTAACAAAACATACAGTTGTGATTCTTGTTCCTACTCTTACTGTCTTCTCATACTCTCCACTTAATTTTTAAGGTTCAATCTAGATCTGCTTTTAGGATTTCAGTTAAACCACTCTCTGTTAGATATTCTTTAAATACCCTCCATTCTTTCCAAACCTCCTGAATCATCTGTCCTCTTATTTTGCCCGTTGTTTTGGCTAACTGTAAGTATTCTATCATTAGGTTTTGCCAATCGGCTATAGATGGTATAACCTTGCTTTTCCAGTTTCTAGCCACTAGCATTCTCGCTGCTGTGGTACCATACATACATAGAACTCTTTTCTCTTTTTTAATTTCATCTGGTAGAATACTTAATAGGAATGTTTCTGGTCTTTTTTTAAAATTGGTTTTTATCAACTTTTTCAATTCTTCATAGATCTGGTTCCAATAATTGTTTACTTCTGGACACGTCCACCACATATGCTTATAAGACCCAATTTCATTTCCACACCTCCAACACAATGGGGATCCATTCCTGTACATCCTTACTATTTTTTCCGGGGTGAGGTGCCACCTATATATCATTTTCAATATGTGTTCCCTTAAGTTGTAGCAGGCGGTAAATTTTATATCTACCCGCCACAACCTTTCCCACTGCTCCATTAATATATTATACCCGAAATCCTGGGCCCACTTCACCATAACAGATTTTACCTCTTCCTCTTTTAGATCCCATTCTAACAGTATGTTGTAAATATTTGAAATATACTTCCCCTTGCTTTGGATTACCTCTTTCTCGAATCTTGATTTTTCTTTTGCCAAACCACTTTTTTTGTCTATTATAAATCTTTGATAAATTTGGAAATACTGTAGCCAATCATTTAAGTGTTCTTTAATTTCTTCATATTTTTTCAGATGCAGATCGTTCTCTTTTTCTTCCAATAACATTCGATAGGTGGCCCTTCCTCCCTCCATATTTATCTTTTTAATTGTTATCACATCTATGGGTGATGTCCATAAGGGGATTTTGGGTTCTAGGATTCCCTTATATTTTATCCATATTAAATACAGTGATTTCCTAATTAAATGGTTCAAAAAACCCTTGTGGACTTTTACCTTTTCATATAGTAGGTAGGAGTGCCAACCATATCTGTTTTCCACACCTTCTAAATCTAATAATTCATAATCTTTTAAAGTTATCCAATCTCTTATCCAATTTAGTGCTGCGGCTGCATGATATAACTCCAAGTTTGGCATGGCAAACCCTCCCCTTTCTTTCCTATCAGTCAGTAATTCAAACTTGATCCTAGGTCTTTTCCCGTTCCATATGAATTTGGCTAGATCCTTTTTCCATTCTTTAAAGACTTTCATGCCCCCCAATATTGGTATTGCTTGAAATAGATATAGCATTTTTGGGAGGATGCTCATCTTAGCCACCGATATTCTTCCCCACAATGAAAGGTTTAGTTTGTTCCATGTCTCCATGTTTGCCTTTACTTCTCTCCATGTTTTTTTATAATTATCATCAAAAAGATTGATACTTTTAGGTGTTATATTTATTCCTAAATACTTAGCCTTATTTTTGATTTCCAATCCTGTTAATTTATGTAGTTCTTCTTTTTCAATTTTGTTCAGATTTTTGGTCATCAGGGTAGTTTTTTGATAATTTATTTTAAGCCCCGCCACCTTTCCGTATTCTTTGATTATATCTAATGCTATCGGTATATTCTCTTTGGGTTCTTGTGTCGTAATTATTAGATCATCGGCGAATGCTCTCACCTTATAGGTATTCTTTCCCACTACAATTCCTTTTAGTTTTCTTTCTTTTCTAATGTTATTTAGTAGGACCTCTAATACCAATACAAACAACAAGGGTGAAAGGGGACACCCTTGCCTGGTTCCTTTGGATATTTGGAAGCTATTCGTTACGCTCCCATTTATGATTAACCTTGCTCTCTGCTGGTTGTAGATTGCCTCTATAGCCCTCCTCATGTTTTCTTTAAATCCAATTTTTTCCAGGTGTCTTTTCATAAACTCCCAGGAGACATTGTCAAATGCCTTTTCGGCATCCAAAAGCAGCAAAGCTGCTTTTTTATCTATTTTAAACTCTAAATATTCTAAAATATCTATTATATTCCTTATGTTATTTGAGATTTGTCTACCTGGTATAAATCCTGCCTGATTGGGGTGTACGATATCTTTAATTACATTTTTTAATCTGTTGGCAATCACCCCTGCAAACAATTTGTAGTCACTATTTAAGAGAGAGATCGGTCTGTAATTTTTCATTAGGTCGAGGTCCGCATCCTGTTTGGGTAGGAGTGTAATATATGCTTCTCTCCAAGAGTCTGGTAAACTTCCTTTAAGTAATATTTGGTTCATTAGATCTTTTAATGGATTTATCATTATTTCTTCCATTTTTTTATAATATTCTATCGGTAATCCGTCGGGTCCTGGTGATTTCCCGGTTTTACATTTCTTCATTACATTTCTGATCTCCTGTACTGTAATTGGGGTATCCATTTCTTTTGCTTTTTCCTCTATAATAGTCTCTAATTTGTATTTCTCTAAGTAATTATTTATTTCTTTACAATCTTCTTCCTTTTTCTTATATAATTCCTCATAATACTTCAGAAAATTATCTACTATCATCTGTGGTTTGTTTATATATTTATCCCCAATCTTTATTCTATTTATCATTTTTTCATTTTTTCTTTTTTTCAATTGCCAAGCAAGAAATTTGCTTGGTTTGTTTGCAAATTCGAATTTATTTCGGTTCCAAATTTTTAAATTCCATTCCATCTCCTGTTCTACTTTGGTTTTATATTCTGTTTTTAACATATTTATCTCTTTTCTTAATTTTTCATTTTTTGGGCTCTTATATAATTCCTTTTCTTTTTTATTCAAATCCTCAATTATTCTTTTTTTTTCTTTTTCCTTTTCCCTTTTTTTCCTGATATTCTGTTTTATGAAGTAGCCTCTGATAAATGCTTTCCCTGTATCCCATATTATTCCTTGCTCCATTTGCTTATCATTATTTAATTTGAAAAAATCCACTAATTCTTTTTTTGCACCTTCCAGAATTTTTTCATCATATAACAGATCGTTATTTAATTTCCATCTTCTTATTCCTGTTGACCATTCTGGTCTCAATTGAAGTAGCATTGGGTTATGGTCAGAAAATGTCCTTGGTTCTATTTTAATTTCCTTAATTCTATTCAATAAATCTATTGACAACCAGATCGCATCTATTCTGCTTGCAGTTTTTTTTGCACTCGAAAAATATGTGTACTCTCTTTCTATTTCGTTTTGAAATCTCCAGCTGTCTTTCATGTCTAATTTTCCCATCATTCTAAAAAAGGTATATGGCAATTTTCCTTGATTTTTCCCATCTCCTTTCCCCGTTCTATCTAATTGCGGGTTGGCTACCCCATTTAGGTCCCCCATCATCACCATTTTCCCTTCGGCAAATTCCATCAGTTTAGATTCAATCTTCTTAAAGTATTCTACTTTCTTCCCGTTAGGTGCATATATTCCTATAATATATATTAGCTCGCCTCTATAAGTGATCTTGAGAATAACCGTTCTTCCCTCTTCATCAACATAAATTAATTGTGGCTCCAGGTTGGATCTTGCATAAATCACTACCCCTCTCTTCTTTTTCTCATCCGCTGCAATAAATTCAACTCCTAGTTTTGGGTCTATTAATATTCTTTTGTGGTCTCTTTTTATGTGGGTTTCTTGTAAGCAAATAATATCTAACTTTTGTTTCAGTAGTACGTGTCTTATTCTGTTCCTTTTTACCTTATTATTTAAACCATTCACATTCCATGATAATATTTTGAGATTCATTTTATTGTATTAAACTACACACCGTTATGTTAAAACTCTCTATTCACTTTCAGAGCTACTTTCTTCTTGCGTTGTCTCTGGGTTGGGTTCTTTTCCTATTTGCAGTCTCTCACCTCCTAATTCCTTCCTGTACCTTTCAAAAAAGAGGTCAGCATCTTCTGGTGTATCAAACCTCCTCCTCTTCCCTTTGAAACTAAAGGATATTCCTTCCGGATATTCCCACTTGAAGGCAATAGACTTTGCCCTCAGTGCCTTGTTCTCCTCTGTCAACTCCAATACTTGCGTCTTCAATTCTGTAATTGCTTTGGTGTTGCTCTCTATTCTTCCATTCATTTGATCTAGCTTTTCTTCAATTCCTTTCATGTTGTTGTTTACTTCCACTTTTAAGTCATTAAATTCTTTCTTCATTTCTCCTATATCCCCTCTTATGTCTCCTCTTAGGCTCAGGATCAGCTCTTTAATTTCCATATCTTGTTCTGTGCCTGAGTTTCTTCTTGTGTTATATTTTTTAATTGTTGTCATTATACAATTCTCTGTCCTGTAATTTCTTTATTCCTTTAATTTCTTTTTATTTATTTCTTTTCACCAGTTCTTGACAACCTGCAATTACTCCTCTTGCCACTTGTGTCGCTGTCTTTTCTTCCTTTCTATTTCTATTTCTTTCTCCTTGCAGTCCCACTAGTGGCCACTGATGTCGCTGTTTTCGGAGGTTTCCCTTTCTTTACTGGGCTTCTGCTTTAAGGTCTTTCTCCGCCTCTTTGTTGCTCACTTCCTTCTGCCTCTGCCTCCTTTCATCACATCTCCCCTCCCATCACAACTCCACGCTACTCCATCTTTGTCTCTCGTAAGTAAAATACTTTATTTTTTATCAGAGAGTCTCTTTAAATTTCTTTAGATCCTGTTAAAGACCAGAAAGCTCCTCTTCCTTTGTCAGCGTTAGATTGCTGGGTCTCACAAAAATAGCGTCTTTCTCTCCTTTCTCTTTCACTCTCCTTTATTTCCCTTTCTTTCTTTTTCCTTTTCGCCTTATATTTATCGGAAAAAGGAGAGGTTTACCGCAGTATTTCTCTTATATATAGTCCATTTTAATCGATTGAGCCTTTAATTGTCTGTAGTGAGATCAATTACATTAAGGATAATTTCCGTTTTCTCCCTTTTCCCCCTCAATTCCGAAATCCAGTCTCTAATCGGCAGGATTTGTTGTTACAGTCTATAAATTATGCCGATTAGGTAGTGATCTAGGGGTGGTATAAAGTTGGAAGCTTTACCGCTCTTTCGCCGTTCCGAATTCCGGGGCTTTTTCGCCAGGAGTCGTTCTAATCCTCGTGCCGGGTCCCTCCACTCTCTTACCGCTAAGCAAAAGAATTCGGGGTTCCCTTCTGGCACCGCTGGATCCTTCGGCTGAGGGTCACCCCCTCAAGCCTTTTCGGGGTCGTGCAGCCCTCACAGCACCCCAAAAAACTCCATGGCGAACGCTCCAGCTTGCAGCTTTCGCGGAGCGCGTTCGTTCGCGGTTGCGGCAAAACCGGAAGTCAATAACAACTAATATTAGAGGTTGCTCCAATCAAGAAATAATAAAGGAATGGGAAGGAGTGAAAGATTATTTAAGGGTATATTGTTCAGATATTGATATTCTGGCAGATTTGGTATAAATCAAACAGGGGAAAATATTAAGGAAAATAAAGGATTTAGGATAATGATAATGGAAGCAACAACACAACTAAAAAAAATAGTTAAATATTGTGTAAAAAATCAGATATTGGGGAGGGGGAGGGGAGAGGAGGGGGGACAATTGGAATGGGAAAAATAATGTATTTGTTTTTATCTTTTATTTTGTAAGATTTGAATTATGAATAAAGTTTATTTCAACTAAAAAAAAAAAAAACAGGAGTTGGCATCTATTCCCTACACCCACAGGTCTCAGGATGGTTACAACATAAAAACACAAAACACGACATTTTAAAAGGGCATTAGATGTCAAAAGTTGCAGATTTTAATGGATCCTAAAGCTGTATAATGGTTTTTCCGAACTTTGTATGGATTCTCTTATGCTTAGTGAGATTGGAGCTCCGACTGAAGCTCTTTCCACATTCCACGCACTGATAGGGTTTCTCCCCTGTATGAATTCTTTGATGGGAAGTGAGACCATCACTGCGACTAAAGCTCTTTCCACATTCGAAGCACTGATATGGTTTCTCCCCTGTATGAATTCTCTGATGGGAAGTGAGAGAGGAGCTATGACTGAAGCTCTTTCCACATTCCATGCACTGATAGAGTTTCTCTCCAATGAGATTTTGTTGATGGGAAGTGGAATGGAAGCTCTGACTGCAGCTTTCTCCACACTCCAAATTTTTACGTGGCTTCTCCTCTCTGGGGATTTTGTCATTGTCACCTTTGTTGTCGATTTCCAATTCATCACAATCTGCAGTGGAGACAAAAAGGGTTTAGAGCCTCAGGAACAAATGGAGAAGAACAGAAGGGAGTTGGGTGTGTGTTCATTACCTGTGTTGTTTGTCATTAACCAACATATTTATTATTAGATTCTGATGAGTTGTTGAATGTTGCTTTGTTTGATATACAGTAGTGGTCAAAATTGTAGAAGCCTTTTGGGGAAAAGTGTATTTCAGAGGTTTCATGGCTTATAACACCACTTCATAGAATCATAGAATCATAGAATTGTAGAGTTGGAAGGGACAATGAGGACCATCTAGTCCAACCCCTTGCTATGCAGGAATATGCAGCTGTCCCATTTGAGGATCGAACCTGCAACCTTCATTTGGAGTAATATCATAAAATCATATATATATATATCTGTGTGTGTGTGTAAAAATTTACTGTTGTTCAGTTATCAGATATATTTACCATAAATATACAATAAAGGTTCTGAACAAACAAACAAAAAATAAAAAGAAACAATTGCAATTACTGTATCTGCTTGATTTTGTTGATACCCCTAACTGGTTCCAAATTCAATACATCTGTTGAAAGAAAATACAAATACAGCAATAATAATACAAATAAAATAAACAAAAATATTGTAGCATTAAGCAAAGAAAAAATGACAGAAAGAAAGGGGGAAGGAGAGAGAAAAGAAAAGAAAAGAAAAGACAAAAAGAAAGAACCAAAAGTTAAGAAGAGAAAAACAATACCAGCAAGTTTCCCAAACCCATCCGACTTCCTATCAAGCCCAACCGTATAGTTCACCCGTACCTATGAGTCTAGTTCAACACATTCGAGTGTCTTCTAATATATCTTTATCACACTGTAATATCAACCGGTAGCCAACTGTCAGGGAACTGCCCTTGCCTCAGCGCAGGGGAGTGTCAGGGCTTTCTGGGTATCGGGGGCCACCGCAGCATATCCTCAGCAATTCCTCTTCGTCCAGCGGGGAAAGCACCAGTCCCTCTAGTGGGGAGGGGGAGCCTGTTCAGGGGAGTGTGGACCAGGGCTCTGGCAGGGTGGGAGAGCCATTACACCGTGCAGGCACAGGGGGAGACGCATCTTTTCCGTCTCCCCACTTGCGCAGAGGGGCTAGGCGCAGGGATGGTAGGAGGGGGTTCCGCATCCCGTGGCTTTTATGCTTGGCAAAGAACCGGAAGAGTTGTTCCCAGACTCTGCCGAAGGATTAGACAGATGTGAACTTTTATGCTCTGCACTGTATATACTTGCACAATAAAGAACTTAGTAAAGAAGCAACGGAATCTGCTTGGTTCCTCATGAGCAACAACTGAGAACCTTACACCAATTTTCAATTCATATTGTTCTTTCTACTTCCATGGTTACTGAAAAGCTGGCATAACTATCCGACCCCTACTATATTTCTGAACATATATTATACATCTAGCCCAATTTTCTTGAAACTTTTGTTTTGATCCACCTCTCAGACTGTTAGTTAACTGAGCCATTTCGGCAAACTTGCAGTTTGTTCTGCCACTCTATTCCCTTTTTGCTATTAAAATTTCTGCTGCCGCTGTGGCGTACAGAAAGACCTCTCTTAGTTTGCTTGGGACTTCCTTGTCAACAATACTTAATAGGAGCAGTGCTGCTTTTTGGGGAACGTAACTCCTAACAGTTTTTTGAGCTCATCATAAATCAAGCCCCAAAACACCTTTATCTTCTGGCATATCCACCACATATGGAATAGGTCTCCGTCATTCCCCCCACATCTCCAACACGTTCTTGCAGATCCTTTATAGATTTTTTGATAATCTTATGGGTGTGAGGTACCATCTGTGTTGGATTTTCATAATATTTTCTTTTATATTAAAATTGGTCGTGACTTCCGGCGTGAGCGCCATTGCGGGTGGTTGGGAGCCGTCTCGGCTCTGATACGGCTCTGGTTCCCCCGGGGGTTGGAGCGCCGCAACCGCGCTGCGGGCTCCAGTAACCCACGGGAGGGGCGTCCCGTGGTTGGGGCTTTCCTGCAGGCCCCTTTGCGCCGTCCTGTTCTCGAGTTTCCCTTGTAAAAGGGAGGCTCGAGTGAACGGGTTCCGGCGCGGGGCTAAGGAAGCTGTCCCCAACCGGGGGAACCAAGCGGCAGCCGGCTGCCTGTGGTGAGCGCTCCGTTCTTCTGAAATTTGGCTGAAAAAAGAAGGAACTGTAAGTAAGGACTGCAATTTGAATTTAAATTGGACTAATTGGCTTACGGAGAGAGACTTAAAAGGAGGAAGTCCATTTCTCTCCTTTGCGGCAAGATCAAAGTAACACCGGATTTGGCTGTTGTTATATTGGATTGCTTTGAAGTTTTATGTTGATTCTGATTCTGACTGCTTAAGAAATCCCTTTCTGGGACGAGACTGAGATATTTAAATTATTTCTTCCGATTAAGAGAGAATTATACTGAAAGAAAGTTTACCCTCTGACGGAAGGGGGAAAATGGCAGCTGAAATTTGATCACTGAGGATGGAAATGTACTGAGACTGTGTTGCTTCCTGCCCGCTCCTGCCTATTTTTGTTTGGTTCCCATGGCTCTTCCAGACCCAGCAATGGCATCAGGCCAGGAAAGAATCTTACTGCAATTGGAACTTTTGCAACAGAGTGTCATTGAAACGTTTTCAGGGGTTCGAAGTGCCTTTAAGAACTTTGCTGAGGAACTTAAAGTAACAACTAGAGAAATTGAAGATACATTCAGAGATACAATTAGAGTGAATTATTTTCCAGAGATGTCATTTGAAGTAGAGAAGACACAGGTTCAACAACAAGAAGAAACGTCTCATGGACGTGAGAGGTCTGAGGCTGAGGACATTAATTTTATAACGGCTTTCTGGGGTGAGAGCCCAGAAATGCAGGAATATCAACTCTGGGATATAAAATTGGATTTGAAGAATGGACTAGAATTATTTGGAGATTATGTACAAAGTGTTTGGAAGAGTTCAGCAAAGATACTTGGGGACCATGTTTTGGTCTTGAGGTACCAAGGAAAAGGTGACACTCTACAACAAGGAAAATGTGACATTTTGAAAGAACAAGGACTGGGAATATGCTGGGGGAAGACTGGTGGGAGATTAAGATGGGAAGGGGGAGGATGGTGAGGAGGGGGTGGGGTAAGGGAACTTATTAGTTATCAGGATGGCTAACCAAGGTACTCCTACGTCAGAGGGAAATAAGCGATTTGGAGAAGGGAAGAAATATTTAGGTTTTTTATGATAATGTTTTGATTATAATATTATTAAGGTAGGAATTAAAAGTAATAATAGCAATAGTTTTACTAAGTTAAGAGAAAAAAGGTTATAAAAAGTTAAGATTTGAAATATGATTTTATGTGGTGATAATAATAAGTTGAATGATATAAGTTGTATAAGATTTTTATTTGAAGATTAAGTATGGTGAATGATTGTTAAATTAGTTACAAAGTTACTAAAGTAGATTAGAAATTGAACGCAGAGGAGAGAACGGGGGAAGTCCCCCTAAATTAGATTCAAAATAAGAAATTAATTAATAGATTCCTGTGTTTCTGTGTTGTTGAGGTATGTATCAGTTTTTATTTTATTTTACTTTATTGTTATTAGTATTGTTTACTGTATGCATTTTATATGTTGACTGATTGTTTTTATCTGTTGTTTTTGATTTGATATTTTCATGTGGAAACAACAATAAATTTTTATTATATTAAAATTGGTCGTAAAATTCATGCTAACCGTCCACAGATGTTCCCACTCATTCATCGTTATTGGATGTCCAATGTCTTGTGCCCACCTCACCATAGATGACTTTAATATCTCCTCCTTGACTTCCCATTCAAGAAGTAACTGATAAATTTTTGAAATTATCTTATGTTTATTATTTATTAGATCCACCTCTAATCTTGTTGGCTCTTTGGGAAACCTTGTCTTTTTATCTTGTTGGAAAATTCCATACAATTGATGGTAGTCCAACCACCCCCTGAGTTGATCTTTTATCTCCTCGTATTTTCTTAATTTGACTTCCCCTTCATCTTCTATTAATAAGGCATTATATGTAAGCCAATTGGCTTTCATATTCTTTTTCTTAACCGCTTTCACCTCTAAAGGGGATATTCATATTGGAGTTTTTGGCTCCAATATCTTTTTGTGTTTTTCCCATATTCTAAATAAAGCTTTTCTGACTATGTGGCTTATGAAGTTCTTATGCACTGCATACATTCCATACTGTAAGTATGCATGCCACCGATACCGGAGATCGTACCCCTCAAAATCTAACAATTCATTATCACGGAGTAAGAACCACTCTTTCAACCATGCAAAGCATATAGCCTCGTAATATATTTTAAGATTGGGGAGGCCAAATCCACCCCGTTCCTTACTATCTATAAGGACCATATATTTTATTATTGGTCGCTTACCCACCCATATGAATTTTGATATCTCCTTCTGCCACTCCTCTATACTAGTTGTTTTTCCTACTATTGGAATGGTCTGATATAAAAAGAGTAGCTTGGGTAAAATATTTAGTTTAATTGTCAATATCCCTCCCAGGAAAGAAAGTTTTAACTTATTCCAAAGTAAAAGGTCTTTTTTGATTCCTGCCCAACAGCTCTCATAATTGTCTTCAAAGAGGTTGATATTTTTGGCCATTGACCATATGCCCAGATACTTAATTTTAGTATGAATTTTAAGTTGCATTACCTCTTCAATTTTGTCCTTATGGTTTAATGGGATGTTTTTAACTAATAATTTGGTTTTGTTGTAATTCGATTTAAATGCAGATACTCTGCCAAATTCTTGCATCGTCTCTAAGGCTTTTACCAAACTCTCTATTGGCTCTTCTGTAGTTATAATGAGGTCCTCTGCTAAGGCCCTTAATTTATAACAGTTCTCCCCCTGGATAATTCCTTTAATATTTTTTAATTTTCCTATTTAATTATTTAAGATTTCCGTCGTCAAAATGAAGATCAACAGCGACGACGGGCACCCCTGCCTCGTCCCTTTGTTGATCTCGCACTCCTGAGAGATGTCCCCGTTTATAATGATTTTAGCTGTTTCTTTCTTATATATTGCATTTATACCGTTGCAGTATTTATCCCCAAAAGCCATTTGTTGGATCGTATTTATCATAAACCTCCAAGACAGATTGTCAAACGCTTTCTCCGCATCCACTGCCATAAAGGCAGCGGGTTTTTCAGTTCTAATATCTAAATACTCCAACAGGTTTATTATAATTCTCATATTACTTTGAATTTGCCTCCTGGGGAGAAAACCTGCTTGATCCGTATGTATGATTTTTTGAAGAACATTCTTAGTTCTTTCTGCCAATATATACGCAAATAGATTATAGTCATTATTTCGGCGTGAAATCGGTCTAAAATTATCTATGATTTGATGGTCAGTTCCTTGCTTCAGGATCAAAGTGATATAGCTCTCTCTCCATGTGTCCGGCATGTTTCCTCCATCCAAGATATTATTCATTATATTTTTGAGGGGGGTCGCCACTATGTCCTCTAAGCTTTTATAATAGATGGTCAACAGGCCATTCGGACCAGGCAATTTCCCACTTTTGGTATCCTAAATAACTTTCTGGATTTCACACATTGAAACTGGGCCATTCATTTGATATTTTTGGTACATTAGCTTGTTCTAGATAGTTTTTTTATATCTTCAGTTGTTTCTCCTCCTTCTCTGTACAATTCTTTATAGAAATCCAAAAATCTTTTTTGAATTTCTTTGGGATTTGTTATAATTTGTTCACCTAATTTAATTCTATTGATTATCCTCCCACATTCTCTTTTCTTTAATTGCCATGCCATAAGTTTTCCTGGCTTATTGGCTTATTCAAAGTTTTTCTGTCTCATAAGCTTCATTTTCCACTCTAACTCTTCACTAATTACCATAGAGTAGTGTGAGTGTAATATTTTAATGTTTCTTTTTATTTCTTCATTATCTGGTTTCTGATATGACTCCTTTTCTTTTCTATAATTTCTTCCGCCAAATCTTGAACTTTCTTCTCCTTCTGTTTTTTTTAAAGCATTTTGCTGAATAAAAAAACCCTGATCACTGCCTTTCCAGCATCCCATACCGTATTGAGGTCCATGTCATCTTTTAAATTTAGCTCAAAGTATTCTTTTTTTTAATATAATTTTTATTATTTTTACATTAAACTACAATTAATACTACATTCAAACAAAAACTTTCTTACATTCATCCTTGGCTAACAAGCCATGACTTCCCTCAACCCCTTCACATGGCTTTCTAATTTATAACTTAACATTATACTTCTTAAATCAACCATTGCTTACCACTATCAAACAAAAGAAATTTTCTTACTACTATCCTACTTACAATGATAACTCTACAAATTAACTACAAAGCTTCTTGAAGTCCTTTTAACGTATTCAATTGTAAATTGTCTTTTAAATAGTTCGTAAACTTTGACCAGTCTTTGATGAACTTCTGGTCCCGCTGCTCCCGGATTCTTCCTGTCAATTTGTCCATTTCTGCGTATTCAGTCAATTTCACTGTCCATTCTTCTACCGTTGGTAATTCATCTTGTTTCCATTTTTGTGCTAGAAGAATTCTAGCTGCAGCCACAGCGTATTGGAAAAGTCTAATATCCTTCTTTTCAATGTCTGTACCTACCATACCTAGTAAAAATGCTTCAGGCTTCTTAACAAAACTATATTTCAACATTTTTCTTAATTCAAGATATATCTTATCCCAATACATTCTCACCTTTTTACATTCCCACCAAACATGATAAAAGGTACCAACATTTTCTTTGCATTTCCAGCACTTATTATCTGTCTTATACATCTTTGCTAGTTTAACTGGGGTAATATGCCATCTATACATCATTTTTAACATATTCTCTTTTATTGATGTGCATGCTGTAAACTTCATTCCTTCCCTCCACAGTTTTTCCCAGTCTTCTAGCATAATATTATGTCCAATGTCTTTTGCCCAATGAATCATCACCGACTTTACTTCTTCATCTTGCAAGTTCCATTCCAACAGCATTTTATACATCTTAGCGAGTACTTTAAAGTCATTATTAAGTATTTCTACTTCAAACTTTGATTTTGTCTCGCTAAATCCTGTCTTTTTCATGTCGCTTTTAAACATCTCATTAATTTGATGGTACTGCAACCAATTACTTACATATTCTTTCACTTCCTCCAGAAAGGGGAGTTTTTTCATCTTTGGTGGACATGTGATTTAGTAAAGCAATTTTGGGAAAGTATCTATAATGAACTTAAAAAAATATTTAAGTACACATTTAAAAAATTCCCAGAGGCATTCCTTCTAGGGATGGTCGGACCAGAGATTAAAATTTCAGACCAGAAGTTTTTTCTCTACGCCACAACGGCAGCGAGACTACTGCTGGCCCAGGTCTGGAAACAAAAGACAATACCAACTGTGCAGCAGTGGCAACAGAAAATCACTGAATATATGGAAATAGCTAAAATGACAATAAGAGTCAGACAACAGGGGGAGGAAACGTTTAAAAATGAATGGGGAAAGTTTATGGAATATTTGGAAAAGGTTTGCAAGATATGAAATATGGGTATATAACTCATGGCATATAAATAAGAATGAAGATGGCGTTATAAAACAAAAGTTAGGAGGCGAATTATTTAAAGATAGGAACTATACAAGTTTTGGAAGAGAGGATGGAAAGCTAGAAATAAGAGCTAGAGGACGAACTAAATATATGGGAAGGTATTCAAAGCGCGAAATATAAATTAAGAGATAAAGAAGACATATTATGAAGGAAGGGAAGTTCATGGATTTATGATTTATAGGTTTGGTGTGATATAATTTGTAAATTAT
This sequence comes from Lacerta agilis, assembly GCF_009819535.1. NCBI lineage: Eukaryota > Metazoa > Chordata > Lepidosauria > Squamata > Lacertidae > Lacerta > Lacerta agilis. The sequence continues at coordinate 2,120,625 of NC_046315.1, forward strand.
TATATATTTGTAAAGTTATTGTAATCATCTTTTGTTTGTTTGTTTGTAAGTGGACAAAATCAATAAAAAATATTTTAAAAAAAAACATATTCTTTCACTTCCTCATATGGCTTTAATTTCCATTTGTTGCCTTCTTTCTTAAGCAAAGTCTCGTATGTTATCCACTTTTGGCTTATATTAGTCTTTTTCAAGCTAATCTTTTCAGTTGGAGATAACCACCATGGTGTTTTCCTTTCTAGTAAATTTTTATATCTGTCCCAGACTTCATAGAGAGACCTCCGGAAGATGTGGTTTCCAAAACTTCTATGGACCTTTATCTTTTCTTGCCAAAGATATCCGTGCCAACCGAATCTATTATCATGTCCTTCCAGATCTAATAGATCTGGATTCTTTAACGTCATCCACTCCTTTATCCAACAGAGACAAGCTGCTTCATAATATAACTTTACGTCCGGTAAGGAAAAACCTCCTCTTTCCTTACTATCTGTCAATAACTTAAATATTATCCGGGGTTTTTTCCCCTGCCAGATAAATCTTGAAATTTTCTTTTGCCATTCTCTGAAGACAGCTGTCCCTTTTATTATCGGTATTGTTTGAAACAAAAATAGCATTCTTGGTAGCACGTTCATTTTTATTGCTGAAATTCTTCCCAACAGAGAAAATTTCATCCTTTCCCACACTTCCAGGTCTCTCTTAATTTTATTCCATGTTGCTTCATAATTATCTTGGTACAGATTGATGTTCTTTGGAGTTATCCACACTCCCAAATATTTAACTTTCTTTATCACCTCAATTTGAGCTTGTTGTTGCAGTTCCTATTTCTCCATTTTTCATAGCTCAAGGTATTCTTTTAAGGTTACCTTAGCCTTCTCTAATATTTTTTTCATCTTTTAGCAGATTTTCACTAAGCCCCCATCTAGTTATTTTTTTCCTCTCCTCTTTCAAGCATACCATGACCGCGCTATGATCAGATATTGTTTTGGGCTGAATATCTGTTTTAAATAATTTAGAGATTAAGTCCTTAGATACCCAGGTGGCATCTGTTCTTCCCGCTGTATTATTGGGATAGGAGAAATATGTAAATTCTTTCTTAAGGAGCTTTCTTAAGGAATCCTGAAGGAGCGTCTCCACCCCCATCATTCAGCCTGGACACTGAGATCCAGCGCCGAGGGCCTTCTGGCGGTTCCCTCACTGCGAGAAGCAAAGCTACAGGGTACCAGGCAGAGGGCCTTCTCGGTAGTGGTGCCCGCCCTGTGGAACGCCCTCCCATCACAGGTCAAGGAAATAAACAACTACCTGACATTCAGAAAATACCTGAAGGCAGCCCTTTTCAGGGAAGTTTTTAATGTGTGATATTTTTGTACCTGATTTTTGTTGGAAGCCGCCCAGAGTGGCTGAGGAAATCCAGCCAGATGGGCGGGGTACAAATTATAAATTTTATTATTATTATTATTAAATGGATTTTGACTTCTCCAAGCATCTTCTAAGCTTATAGTTCTATTAGGGAGAAGAAAGTATTTGGTAACTTTATCTGCGGGCGTGGCCCCCTGCTGAGTTCATTTAGGACTTCTGGTTTAAGCCCCTGCTGGAACAAAGCTTCCATCTTGGGGCCATCAAATCCCACCCCAGTTTATGACAGAACAGGGTAAACTTCGCCACAAAGTCTCTTACTGTTCCCTCTCCTTGTCTCAGCCTTAAAAGTTCCTGTTTTGTTATTTCACTTTCGATATCGCTGGTGTAGTGGGCGGACATAGCTGCTAGGAAGTCTGTGATATTGGCCAACTCAGGGCTGTCGCTGGCTAGAAGTGGCCTCGCCCATTCCCTAGCACCCCCCTGGAGGTGGGAAACCACGAACACAACTCTTTCTGAGTCGTTCTGAAACTCCCTTTCTCTCATCTTCAGGGCATAATCAATCTCCGTTCTGAATCCCATATACTCCCAGGGATCCCTATAGCATTTGCTGACCAAAGCAGATACCTGTCTGTTGGCGTAGAGTGGAGCTTCGGCCCCCCTGCTGCTCTTCCTGCTTTCGTCCAGCCTTATCTTAAGATGCCGTAAATCTTCCCCAGCTTTGCATTCCTGTTCCACCCATGCCGTCTTTGTTTGCAACTCCTTAATTCTTGCCTCTGCTTCTGCCTGAACTTTTTCTACAGCCGCTCTAGCAGCTCCCTCCAAAGCTGCTTTTTGCTCTCACAAGCAACTTACAGAAGACTCCGAGAAAGTTGTCAGGGATACTCCTTCCCTTGAATGTTGCTCATGAGTAACGACACGACTTCTGGTAAGCTAAAACTATTTATAGTGCATAATGGAATTACAGAGTCTCTGCAGGCACGTCTGATCAGTCAAGAAGAGGAAGAAGAGTTTGGATTTCATATCCCGCTTTTCACTACCCGAAGGAGTCTCAAAGCAGTTAACATTCTCCTTTCCCTTCCTCCCCCACAACAAACACTCTGGGAGGTGAGTGGGGCTGAGAGACTTCAGAGAAGTGTGACTAGCCCAAGGTCACCCAGCAGCTGTATGTGGAGGAGTGGAGACGCGAACCGAGTTCCCCAGATAACGAGTCTACCGCTCTTAACAACTACACCACACTGGCTCTCAGTTTCAGTTTCTCGGAGTGGCGGACTTTTGTGTACCTGCCAACACAACCAATGGCTCGGCACTCTAAAATGACATGTGGTGCACTTCTCCCTGCTCCTCCCGAGAAGTCCCCCTGTCCCTGACAAAAGTATTCGGTAACTTTATCTGCTTCTTTTTGGAGACCCTTGGGGTTCTGTCCAATTCTGGGGCAACCACCCCATTCAGGTCCCCCATTAGTATAATCTTTTCTCCCACATACTCTATTAGTACCTCTTCCAAAGATTGGTAAATTCACTCTTCTTTTCATTAGGGCATATATGCCAATAACTATTCAATTTTCTCCCTGGACCGTTATTCTGATGATTACTATTCTACCTGCTGTATCCTTATAAATCATTTTAGGCTCTAATTGTGGTTTTGCATAAATTACAACTCCCGTTCTCTTGTTTTTATCCGAAGAAATAAATTCT
>NC_046315.1:3903771-3983771 GCF_009819535.1 Lacerta agilis
TCAGAGTGAAGCTGGTAGCGATCGATAGTCTGCCCTCTTTTGTTGTTGTTGTTGTTCAGTCGTTCAGTCGTGTCCGACTCTTCGTGACCCCATGGACCAGAGCACGCCAGGCCCTCCTGTCTTCCACTGCCTCCCGCAGTTTGGTCAAACTCATGTTGGTAGCTTCGAGAACACTGTCCCACCATCTCGTCCTCTGTCGTCCCCTTCTCCTTGTGCCCTCCATCTTTCCCAACATCAGGGTCTTTTCCAGGGAGTCTTCTCTTCTCATGAGGTGGCCAAAGTACTGGAGCTTCAGCTTCAGGATCTGCCCTTCCAGTGAGCACTCAGGGCTGATTTCTTTAAGGATGGATAAGTTTGATCTTCTTGCAGTCCATGGGACTCTCAAGAGTCTCCTCCAGCACCATAATTCAAAAGCATCAATTCTTCGGCGATCAGCCTTCTTGATGGTCCAGCTCTCACTTCCATACATCACTACTGGGAAAACCATAGCTTTAACTATACGGACCTTTGTCGGCAAGGTGATGTCTCTGCTTTTTAAGATGCTGTCTAGGTTTGTCATTGCTTTTCTCCCAAGAAGCAGGCGTCTTCTAATTTCGTGACTGCTGTCACCATCTGCAGTGATCATGGAACCCAAGAAAGTGAAATCTCTCACTGCCTCCATTTCTTGCCCTTCTATTTGCCAGGAGGTGATGGGACCAGTGGCCATGATCTTAGTTTTTTTGATGTTGAGCTTCAGACCATATTTTGCGCTCTCCTCTTTCACCCTCATTAAAAGGTTCTTTAATTCCTCCTCACTTTCTGCCATCTTTAAAGCCTTCTAAATTGGTGGCCATTCCTGCCTCCTGTGGCAGGGAGTTCCATAGTTTACCTCTGTGCTGCATGAAGAAGGCCCTTTCTTTTATTCGTCCCAAATCTTCCAACATTCATTGGAGTTATAACACTGAACTGCGCTTTCCCCCTAGCGCTCAGCTGGAATCTAGCCCCTTAGATCTAATTCTGCTTTCTGTTTTTTTAATATTTAATAAATATTTTTTATTCATTATCCAGTAATTTTTTTCCAATTATTAACGAAAAGGAATCATATCAAATCATATACATTATCGCCAATTATATATTCCAATTCAAATAATTTCAAAAGGGGGACTCCCCATGTCCTGGTTTCCAGAGGTAATTAATCTAATTTGGTTTTCTGAGGCAAGCCCTTCTCTGCTGCGACAGCCCTTCAAGGATTAGGGGGAGTCATAGAATTATAGAGATGGAAGGGACCCCTGAGGGTCAACTAGTCCAACCCCCTGAGAGTCCAGGGGACAAGGCCGCTATCCTGCCCAAGTTCCTTCAACCTTGCCGTTTAAGGTTTTCCTTCCACATCCTTGTCCCCATCTTCATGGCCCTGCAAGGCAAGTCTGGGACTTTTTCTGAGAGTCCCTGGCTAAGAAACTGACATTTTTGTTGCTCCAGCCTAGCCTGGATGCTTTGCCATTCCTGAAAGGTCCTGCGAGATCCCCACACATGGGCGTACCCAGGGGGGGCAGCTGCCCCCCCCCCAGAAGCAAAAAAAATTAAATGGTTATCTGCAGCCTAAAAGGAAAAAAAAAAGCTCAAGACTGGTCTTTCTCCCCCTCCCAAAATCTCAATAACAATTGAGCTCTTCCGTCTTGCCCTAGGCACAGTTGGCCACTGTGTGTGTGTGTGTGTGTGTGTGTGTGTGTGTGTGTGTTGCGCCGGCTGTTTCCCCCTCCCTCATGCCGACAAAGAGCTGGCGTGCCTATCAGAGACCGGATCCTAGCCTGCACCCTGCTTGGTCAAATGGGGATGCAGGCTGAGACTTGGGCAGTGTCAGGGGGCGAATTCATCGTTGCTGGGATTCATCATCATTGCAAGGGAGCTTGGCAAACTGAGTTCCTTTGCATGGTGAGTAGTTCCTTTGCGAGGACTGAGGATCCTGGGAAACTGAGTTTTTCAGCCATTTGGGGGCTTTCTTTTGGGGGGGGGGGAGTTTTTCTGTTTTTTGAAGCTGTTTTTGTTTTTGAACCTGAATGACCATGGCTTGCCCCCCCCCTAGTTTTGATCCTGGGTATGCCCCTGTATATGGGATGATATAGATGATATAGGGAGGGGAACCCCCTAAACCCTATAAATTAATAAATGGTAGGAACTCCTTGCCTATTGGCACCTTCTCTGTTCCCCTTTTGGCACTTTCTGAAAGCATTCTTGTTCAGACAAGCCTACCTAGATGGTTGGAAAGTTCATCATAGAATCTTAGAATCGTGGAGTGGTAAGGGACCCCCAAGGGTTTTCTAGTCCTTCTTCTTTGGAGATCACTCATAGCCGAGTAAGATTGTCTTCCATAAACACGGTTTTAACAATGAGTCTGTAAGTGACTGTGGGGGCCAGTTCTGGATCCACACATCCTTCCACAGTGGGGACATGGGTTCCCGGGCGGCAGTTGATCACAGTGAAGATTTGCCAAGCGTACCTTCCTCTTAGCATGTTTCTCCCTTTTGTCCTGAGTTTGAGCGTCTTCAAAACCCATTTACAGGCAGGTAGCTGTGTTGGTCTGCCATAGTCAAAAAATTAAAAAATAAATTTTCCAGTAGCACCTTAGAGACCAACTAAGTTTGTTCTTGGTATGAGCTTTCGTGTGCATGCACACTTCTTCAGATACACTGAAACAGAAGTCACCAGACCCTTATATATAGTGAGAGAGTGGGAGGGGGTATGACTCAGAAGAGTGGTGGGAATGAGTGATTGGCTGATGGGTGTGGAAAACCTGTTGATGACTGTTAATAACTGCAATTGGTCTTACAGGAAAAAGCAATGGGTGAGATGGCTAAAGATAGCTTTGTCATGTATAATGAGATAAGAATCCAATGTCTTTGTTCAGACCAGGTCTCTCCAAGGTTTTAAGTTTGGTAATTAGTTGCACAGTGTTTGGTAATTAGTTGGACAGTGTTCTCAAAGAGACTGGCATGAGTTTGGCCAAACTGCGGGAGGCAGTGAAAGATAGGGGTGCCTGGCGTGCTCTGGTCCATGGGGTCACGAAGAGTCGGACACGACTGAACGACTGAACGACTGAACAACAACAACAATTAGTTGCAATTCAGCAACTTCTCTTTCCAATCAAAACCCATGACACCTTTAGTAAAGGCTGTTCTCCAACTGGAGCGCTCGCAGGCCAGTGTCCCCCAGTTGTCAGTGTTTATACTACATTTTTAAAGATTTTTAAAGATTTGCCTTGAGAGAGTTTGAACCCCTTTTGTTGACCACCAGCATTACGTTTTCCATTTTTAAGTTTGGAATAGAGTAGTTGCTTTGGAAGATGAGAATCAGGCATCCGCACAACATGACCAGTCCAACGAAGTTGTGCATCAATAGGAGTATAGTGTCTAGATCAAGGGAAGTAATAGTACCACTGTATTCCGCTCTGGTCAGACCTCACCTGGAATACTGTGTCCAGTTCTGGGCACCACAATTCAAGAAGGATACTGACAAGCTGGAAGGTGTCCAGAGGAGGGCAAGCAAAATGGTCCAAGGCCTGGAAACGATGCCTTATGAGGAACGGCTTAGGGAGCTGGGTATGTTTAGCCTGGAGAAGAGAAGGTTAAGGGGTGATATGATAGCCATGTTCAAATATATAAAAGGATGTCATCTAGAGGAGGGAGAAAGGTTGTTTTCTGCTGCTCCAGAGAAGCGGACACGGGGCAATGGATTCAAACTACAAGAAAGAAGATTCCACCTAAACATTAGGAAGAACTTCCTGACTGTAAGAGCCGTTGGGCAGTGGAATTTGCTACCAAGGAGTGTGGTGGAGTCTCCTTCTTTGGAGGTCTTGAAGCGGAGGCTTGACAGCCATCTGTCAGGAATGCTTTGATGGTGTTTCCTGCTTGGCAGGGGGTTGGACTGGATGGCCCTTGGGGTCTCTTCCAACTCTAGGCTGCTATGATTCTATGAAGTTGATTTTAAGAATCGTCGCTTCAGTACTGGCTTAGGAACTTCGTACCTAAGGGACCGCTTCTCCTGGTATGTCCCATGTAGGACCTTAAGGTCCTCAAATAATAATCTTTTGGAGGTCCCGAGCAACAAGGATGCTAGGTTGGCCTCAACTAGGGCCAGGGCCTTCTCAGTACTGGCCCCGACTTGGTGGAACGGTCTGTCACAAGAGACCAGGGCCCTGTGGGATTTGGCATCTTTCCGCAGGGCCTGCAAGACGGAGCTGTTCCACCTGGCCTTTTGGTTGGTTTCTGTTTCATACTTATGCTTCATTCTTTTATTGGTGGGCTATTTGGAAATGAGACTGCAGTTTTAATTTTGAATTTTGAAATTTGCATTTTAATCTGTTATTTTAAATTGATTGTGTTTATGTTTTTGCTGTGATTTTAATTAGTGTTAGCTGCCCTGAGCCCGGTTTTTGACTGGGAAGGGCGGGGTATAAATAAATTATTATTATTATTATTATTATTATTATTATTATTATTATTATTATTATCTTTGCTTCTTCCAGTACACTGGCATTAGTTTGCCATTATTTCACTGGCATAAGTTTGATCACAGGCTGCAATGCAGGAATATGCAGCTGTCCCATATGGGAATAGGACCTACCAGGCTGTAACTAACTGAGCTGTCCACTTGGATGTGAATTTTAATCTGCTTTAGCATTTTAACTTTTCGTATGTTTTCTTGGTGTTATCTTTTCGCAAACAGCTTTGAGAGGCCTTTTTTTTTGCAATTAAGGGTGTATAAATTTGATGAAACAAATAAGTAAAGTCAATCATGGGACACGGTTTACGGTTTTCCTCGCATCCCCCCCCCTCCTCCTCCTCCTTCCGCATCAGCTACCGTCCTCCCTCCCCACATGTGCATACCCTCCAACATTTCTTTGATGAAAATAGGGATGTCTCATTCCATAGTAATATATTTTTTTTAATCATTTATACCCCACACTCTTGGCAGCTTCCAACATATATAAAAACACAATAAAACATTAAACATTAAAAAAAAAACACCTTCCCTATACAGGATTGCCTTCAGGGGGCTCGGGGGGGGGGGGTCGGATAACACCATACCCTCCAACACTTCTCCAATGAAAATAGGGGTTAAACCACAGAGCCTAGGGCTTGCTGATCAGAAGGTCGGCGGTTCGAATCCCCGTGACGGGGTGAGCTCCCGTTGCTCAGTCCCAGCTCCTGCCCACCCAGCAGTTCGAAAACACGTCAAAGTGCAAGTAGATAAATAGGTACCGCTCCGGCGGGAAGGTAAACGGCATTTCCGTGCGCTGCTCTGGTTCGCCAGAAGCGGCTTAGTCATGCCGGCCACACGATCCGGAAGCTGTACGCCAGCTCCTTCGGCAAGTAACGCGAGATGAGCGCCGCAACCCCAGAGTTGGACACGACTGGACCTAACGGTCAGGGGTCCCTTTACCGTTTTAAGGAAAAGTGGGACATTCGGGATCAATTCAGAAACTGGGATGGCTTCTCTAAATCAGGGACGCCCCTGGAAAATAGGGACGCTTGGAGGGTCTGCATAGACCCCCTCTGTCAGCTCCACAGTCCCAGGACAGCCACAGGAGTTAATGGTTTGTTTCCGTTTCCCATTCCCATCAAACTCAGGATGCCAGAAGCAAGGCTCTTTCCTGCCGGGACAGAGGCCAAGAGCGGTGCGGTGAGGTGGCCTTGCGAGAGGCAGGTCCGTGGCCAGGGTGGGGACTCCAGGATGTTCAGCCCCCACTTTGAGGGTTTGGTTGTGACAGAAGTCAGGGCTTTTCCTGGACTTAAAAAGGGGGGGGGGCATCTTGGTTTTATGGCCTGTTACCTCTCTCTCTCTCTCAATAGAATGCCCCTTGCAGAAAAGTTGGGAGACCTACAGAATTCTGCAAAATGAATGGAACGTGGAAATTGTGGCAATGTGCATCTGTATTTTTTTTTAAAAAAAAACTTTGCTTTGCTGGTTGTGTTGGGTGAGTGGGGAAATGAATATAGATCTCTCTGCCATTTGACAGAGGAAATAATAATAATAATAATAATAATAATAATAATAATAATAATAATAATAATTACCCCGCCCATCCACTCTGGGAGGCTCTCAACAGAATACAGTGGGTTACATTACCTTCGGGAGAAAAGCAATGACAAACCTAGACAGCATCTTAAAAAGCAAAGACATCACCTTGCCGACAAAGGTCCGTATAGTTAAAGCTATGGTTTTCCCAGTAGTAATGCACGGAAGTGAGAGCTGGACCATAAAGAAGGCTGATCGCCGAAGAATTGATGCTTTTGAATTCTGGTGCTGGAGGAGACTCCTGAGAGTCCCATGGACTGCAAGAAGATCAAACCTATCCATTCTTAAAGAAATCAGCCCTGAGTGCTCACTGGAAGGACAGATCCTGAAGTTGAGGCTCCAGTACTTTGGCCACCTCATGAGAAGAGAAGACTCCCCGGAAAAGACACTGATGTTGGGAAAGATGGAGGGCACAAGGAGAAGGGGACAAAAGAGGACGAGATGGTTGGACAGTGTTCTCGAAGCGACTGGCATGAGTCAGACCAAACTGCGGGAGGCAGTGGAAGACAGGAGTGCCTGGCGTGCTCTGGTCCATGGGGGTCACAAAGAGTCGGACACGACTGAACAACAACAACAACGTAACTTCCAGGTTTCGCCACGTGTGTGGGCACAGAAACAGCACCTCGTTGCGGACTTTTCTGGTTGCGCAAGGACACCCAGAACGAATTAAATTCGTATCCGGAGGGTCCACTGTATTATTATTAATAATAATAAAAGCGATAAAAGATCAAATGTTAAAAACTTCCCTAAACAGGGTTGCCTTCAGATGTCTTCTAAAAGTCAGATAGCTGTTTATTTCCTTGATATCTGATGGGAGGGCGCCACCACCGAGAAGGCCCTCTGCCTGGTTCGCTGCAACCTCACTTCTCGCAGGGAGGGAATCGCCAGAAGGCTCTCGGAGCTGGACCTCAGTGTCCGGGTTGAACGATGGGGGTGGAGACGCTCCTTCAGGTACACAGGACCGAGGCCATTTAGGGCTTTCAAGGTCAGCACCAACACTTTGAATTGTGCTCGGAAACGTCCCGGGAGCCAATGTAGGTCTTTCAGTGTAGGAAAGAGGCTGCCTTGGAAAGTGATGGACTCTCCTGCATTGGAGGGTAGGATCGTAGAACTGTAGCGTTGGAGGGCGCCCAAGTGGTCATCTAGTCCAACCCCATTGCAATGCTGGAATCCCAGCTAAAGAACCTCAGACACATGGTGCTCCAAACTCTTGCTTGAAAGTCTTGTTTCCTTTTCAAACCAAAGGATTCAAATGACAGGAAAGAACTTCCTGGTGGCAGGAGCCATGGTGGATTCCCTTGGAAGTCGGCTGGCTCTCCTTCCTTGGAGGTATATTATTATTATTATTATTATTATTATTATTATTATTAATTTCTACCCCGCCCATCCCAATCCAAAGACTGGGCTCAGGGCGGCTAACAACAGATATAAGACAAGGATTAAAACAAAAAATAGCTAAAAAACAAACATCAGCAGGGTCCCCAGGACTAACTGCCCAGGTTAGTCTTGCTAGGCCAGTAGGGAGACCAGGGAGGAAATTTAATGTGGGGATCCAGAAGGGTTTCTTCAGAAAAAAGGGAAGGAGGAAAGGAATGGGGGATCAGGCTACATTAAAAGCCAGGCGGAATAACTCTGTCTTTCAGGCCCTGCGGAAGGAGGTCAGGTCCCACAGGGCCCTACTCTCATGGGACAGAGTATTCCACCAGGTCGGAGCCAACACTGAAAAAGCCCTGGCCCTTGTGGAGGGTAATCTGGCTTCTTTTGGTCCTCTGTGGGGCATACCAGGAGAGGCGGTGCCGTAAGTACGAGGGTCCTAAGCCTCTTAAATCACGGGTTCATTAGCTGCGATTCCTGCATTGGGGGGGGGGGTTGGACTGGATGACCCTTGGGATCCCTCCAACTCTAAAATCCATTGATCTTATGGCACCCGGGCAGCGGCGTGCTTGCTCTCGCGCCAAAAGTGTTCCCTGTATACCCCTTCTGAAGTGGAAGTGGGCTCCAGATGAACTCAGCTCTGCTTCCTTGTGTCATGTACTTCATTTTGAGTTCCGGAGCCAGACGGCTCATGCAACGCAAAGAATGAATTCGCACACACTCGGGGCCCCGGCACCCCACTGCGCTTTGCCCAGCATGGAACGGGCAAATTCTAATTGTTTCTGACGTACTGCAAGTTCCCAGCTACGCCGGCAGATAATTGAAGAGCGCGGAGCCACAAGCGTGCTGTCACACCGTGGGATGGGTTGCAAAGTGAATCGCGGCAGAACTTTTGGAAAAGGCTGGGTGGGATTTGGCGGAGCTGCTGGGCAGCATGGCTCAGTGGTTGCGGCATGCATGCTTTGAACGCCGGAAGTCTCAGATTCAGACTGTAGCATCTTCTGCGAAAAGCAGCCTTCCCCAAGCTGGTAAGACCAAGCATGTAAAAGGATGCTAGTCTTTTTTCCTGCCCCGTCTTGTAAAGAGTGTATTCATAAGAGCAGAAGAAGGTAAGTGACTGCTGGATCAGACTAAAGGGAGCCGATCTGTTCCAGCGTCCTCTTCTCACAGTGGCCGACCAGATGCCCATTACAGGAAACCCTCAAGCATAGAATCATAGAATCCTAGAGTTGGAAGAGACCCCAAGGGCCATCCAGTCCAACCCCCTGCCAAGCAGGAAACACCATCAAAGCATTCCTGACAGATGGCTGTCAAGCCTCCGCTTCAAGACCTCCAGAGAAGGAGACTCCACCACACTCCTTGGCAGCAAATTCCACTGCCGAACAGCTCTCACTGTCATGAAGTTCTTCCTAATGTTTAGGTGGAATCTTTTTTCTTGTAGTTTGAATCCATTGCCCCGTGTCCGCTTCTCTGGAGCAGCAGAAAACAACCTTTCTCCCTCCTCTATATGACATCCTTTTATATATCAGTAACAGAACTGTAGAGCTACAGTCACAGAACTGTAGAGTTGGAAGGGTCCCTAAGGGTCATCTAGTCCAACCCCCTGCAATGCAGGAATCTCAGCTACAGCATCCATGACAGATGGCCATCCAACCTCTGCTTAGAAACCTCCAAGGAAGCAGAGACCGCCGACTCCCGAGGGAGTCTGTTCACTGTCAAACTTACTGTCAGAAACAGGTAGGTAGCCATGTTGGTCTGCCATAGTCGAAATAAAATAAAAAATAAAAAAAAATTCTTCGAGTAGCACCTTAGAGACCAACTAAGTTTGTTCTTGGTATGAGGTATCTGAAGAAGTGTGCATGCACACAAAAGCTCATACCAAGAACAAACTTAGTTGGTCTCTAAGGTGCTACTGGACGGATTTTTATTTATTTATTTTGTTTTTACTGTCAGAAAGTTCTTCCTGATACCTAAAGGTAAAGGGACCCCTGACTGTTAGGTCCAGTCGCGGACGACTCTGGGGTTGTGGCGCTCATCTCGCTTTACTGGTTGAGGGAGCCGGCATACAGCTTCCGGGTCATGTGGCCAGCATGATTAAGCCGCTTCTGGCAAACCAGAGCAGCGCACGGAAACACCGTTTACCTTCCCGCCGGAGCGGTACCTATTTATCTACTTGCACTTTGACGTGGTTTCAGGCGGCTAGGTGGGCAGGAGCAGGGACCGAGTAATGGGAGTTCACCCCATCGCGGGGATTCGAACCGCCAACCTTCTGATCGGCAAGCCCTAGGCTCTGTGGTTTAGACCACAGCGCCACCCGCTTCCTGATACCTAGTCGGGTAGAAATCAGATTCATCTCACAATGAAAGGCAAAACTAATACAGCGGTAACTCCGGTTACGAACTTAATTCGTTCTGGAGGTCTGTTCTTCACCTGAAACCGTTCTTAACATGAGGCGCGCTTTCGGTAATGGGGACTCCCACTGCCGCCGCGCCACGGGCGTGCAACATCCGCTCGCATCACGGGCAACGTTCGCAACCAGGAGCATCTACTTCCGGGTTAGCGGAGCTCGTAACCCGAAGAGTTCGTAATCCCAGGTTCCACTGTAATACATTTCCCCAAACAATTCATGACCTGAAACACAGCCATTTGCAAAGCATCTCTCCAGACAGGAACGTGAAAAGAATTCTGCTAGATCTGGCCACTGGCCCATCTAGTCCAGCATCCTCTCCTCACAGTGGCCAACCAGAGGCCCATTACTGGAACCCCACAAGCAAGACTTGAAGACAAGAGGCCTCTTCCCTCCTGTGGCTTCCAGCCACGGCTACTCAGAAGCAACACAGCCTGCAACTGTGCAGGCAAAGCATGGCCTCTGCCATGGCTAGTAGCATTGATAGCCTTTGTTGCCAGGAATTTGCCTAATCCTCTCTGAAAACCATCCAAACAGCAGTCTATAAAAAGCACGCTAAATTTTGTAGCAGCGCCTCGGACATCTCTGTTAAGTTTCTTTGAACTGCTGCCGCTCATCATGCGGGATGAAGAAAACAGCAGGCAGATACAGATGTATCGGGAGATTGAGAAAGGTTTTGCTTTGCCCTGAGCTCTGCAAAGAAAGCTGGTGCGCCACAGTTACAGAGTGGAAATCTAACCAGGCGCAGCTTCAGAAGCCCATCCTAAACACTGGGCTGTGATTTAGTCTCTTCTACTTAACCCACGTAGGTGGCGCTGTGGGTTAAACCACAGAGCCTAGGGCTTGCCGATGAGAAGGTCAGCAGTTCGAATCCCCACGACAGGGTGAGCTCCCATTGCTCGGTCCAAGCTCCTGCCCACCTAGCAGTTCGAAAGCACGTCAAGGTGCTAGTAGATAAATAGGGACCACTCCGGCGGGAAGGTAAACGGCGTTTCCGTGTGCTGCTCTGGTTCTCCAGAAGTGGCTTAGTCATGCTGGCCACATGACCCGGAAGCTGTACGCCGGCTCCCTTGGCCAGTAATGCAAGATGAACGTCGCAACCCCAGAGTCGTCTGCGACTGGACCTAATGGTCAGGGGTACCTTTACCTTTACCTTACCACTGTAAACATGGAAGGGAGCTCAAAGGTCATTCAGCCCCAAACCCTTCAGTGCAGCTAAAGAATCTCCAACAGAAGGGCATCCATTTATAAACCTCCAAGGAAGGAGCAGCTAAAAAAGACAATGCAATTCTGGGCTGCATCAAGAGGAGTATAGCATCTAGATCAAGGGAAGTAATAGTACCGGTACCACTGTATTCTGCTCTGGTCAGACCTCCCCTGGAATACTGTGTCCAGTTCTGGGCACCACAGTTCAAGAAGGATAGTGACAAGCTGGAAGGTGTCCAGAGGAGGGCAACCAAAATGGTCCAAGGCCTGGAAACGATGCCTTAGGAGGAACGGCTTAGGGAGCTGGGTATGTTTAGCCTGGAGAGGAGAAGGTTAAGGGGTGATATGATAGCCATGTTCAAATATATAAAAGGGTGTCATATAGAGGAGGGAGAAAGGTTGTTTTCTGCTGCTCCAGAGAAGCGGACACGGGGCAATGGATTCAAACTACAAGAAAGAAGATCCCACCTAAACATTAGGAAGAACTTCCTGACAGTAAGAGCTGTTTGACAGTGGAATTTGCTGCCAAGGAGTGTGGTGGAGTCTCCTTCTTTGGAGGTCTTGAAGCGGAGGCTTGACAGCCATCTGTCAGGAATGCTTTGATGGTGTTTCCTGCTTGGCAGGGGGTTGGACTGGATGGCCCTTGGGGTCTCTTCCAACTCTAGGATTCTATGATTCTATTCTATGATTCTAAGGAGAGATTGAGGAAAGATGGAAAGAATGGATTTCTTCACGCAGGGCACAGTTTAACTATGGAAGTCCCTCCCTCTGGAGGCAGCAATGGCGGAAGCCGGAACAATCCTAATATCTTAGAATCTAACCAGTTGGAAGGGACCACCTAGCCTCTGTTGGAAACTTCCAGTGAATGAGACCCAACTACCTTCTGACGGAGTCCTCTCCACTGTTGAAAGGCTCTCACCCTGCTGAAACACTGAGGTGAGCAATCTCTCTGCTCTTTCCCCAGCAAGGAACGTCCTTTGTTCTAAGGGCCCAAGGTGGCAATTCTCTGTTTGCAGAGCCAAAGGAACAGAGGACATAGTTTATATTTCAACGCAGGGTTGCAAAACAAAGCGGCTGCTTCTGGTCCGCTTATCCATTCTCCCTCCTATCTCAGGCTGTCCTGCTGCAAAACCTTCTCTCCAGTGAAAGTTCTTGGGGCTTTATTTCTGCTGACATCGGCCCCCAGCCGGAAATAGGATTCATTTTCACTTCCTCCACCTGCCTCCTGACATTTGACAGGTGGGAATGGGCGGCTTTCTTTTCCATTATCGGAGCGCAACTCATCATCTTGCGCGGAGCGGAGACGACACTCCAGCAGGGGACGAAGGAATGAATTCTGGCCACCTTCACTCCGAAACATGCTTGTTCTTGCCATGCTCAAAGGTGTGTGGTACGTCTGGAGATAGTGGGCTATTGTTCTGAGCTGGATAGCAGTACATGTGAACAGGACCTAGGGGTCTCAGAAGACCGCAAGCTTCACACAAGTAACATGATGTGACAGCAATAAAAGGCAAATGCTATTCTAGGCTGCATCAAATGAGGTAATAATGTCCAGATCAAGGGAAGTCATTTGTTGTTGTTTAGTCGTGTCCGACTCTTCCTGACCCCATGGACCAGAGCATGCCAGGCACTCCTGTCTTCCACTGCCTCCCACAGTTTGGTCAGACTCATGCTAGTTGCTTCTAGAACACTGTCCAACCATCTCATCCTCTGTCATCCCCTTCTCCTTGTGCCCTCCATCTTTCCCAACATCGGGGTCTTTTCCAGGGAGTCTTCTCTTCTCATGAGGTGGCCAAAGTACTGGAGCCTCAACTTCAGGATCTGTCCTTCCAGTGAGCACTCAGGGCTGATTTCCTTCAGAATGGATAGGTTTGATCTTCTTGCAGTCCATGGGACTCTCAAGAGTCTCCTCCAGCACCAGAATTCAAAAGCATCAGTTCTTCGGCGATCAGTCTTCTTTATGGTCCAGCTCTCACTTCCATACACCACTACTGGGAAAACCATAGCTTTAACTATACGGACCTTTGTCGGCAAGGTGATGTCTCTGCTTTTTAAGATGCTGTCTAAGGTTTGTCATTGCTTTTCTCCCAAGAAACAGGCGTCTTTTAATTTCGTGACTGCTGTCACCATCTGCAGTGATCATGGAGCCCAAGAAAGTAAAATCTCTCACTGCCTCTATTTCTTCAAATGAGATGGCAAGGGAAGTCATAAGGTAAAGGTAAAGGGACCCCTGACCATTAGGTCCAGTCGTGTCCGACTCTGGGGTTGTGGCGCTCATCTCGCGTTACTGGCCGAGGGAGCCGGCGTACAGCTTCCGGGTCATGATCCCACTCTGTTGAGTGACACCTGGAATACTGTGTCCAGTTCTGGGCGCCACAATTTAAGAAGGGTGTTGACAAGCTGGAATGTGAGCAGAGAAGGGCAACCAAGATGATCAAGGGTCTGAAACCAAGCTTTACAGAATCATAGAATTGTAGATTGGAAGGGACCCCAAGGGAAATCTAGTCCACCCCCTGCAACTGAGGAATCTCAGCTAGATTATACATGACCCATTGGCATCTCACCTCTGCTTAAAGAAGGAGAGTCCACAACCTCCCAAGGGAGACCGTTCCACTGTCTTTCAGAAAGTTCTTCCTGATATTTAGCTGGAATCTCCTTTCTTGTAACTGATGAGGAACAATAGATGGAGTTGGGTATGCTTGGCCTGGAGAGGAGGAGACTGGCAGGAGATATGATAGCCATCTTCAAACATCTAAAGGGCTGTCATATGGAAGATGGAGCAAACCTGTTTTCTCCTGCTCCAGTGGGTACCAATGGATTCAAGTGACAAGAAAAGAGATCCCAAACGGACATTAGGAAGAATCTCGCAACATTCAGCTTCATTGTAAATCCGCAACCTCCAGTTTTAGGACAAAGGGAGAAAAACTTCCAAATACCAGTTGCTGGAAACCATGGGCAGAGAGGGTGCTCTAGTGCTCGAATCCTGCTTATCCGTTTCCTATGGACATCTGCTATTATCCGCCCTGAGAAGAGGATGCTGGACTAGATGGGTCATTGGCTGTTCTCGTCTTCTCATGTTTCCTATCCAATTTCTCCTTGCTGTGCAATAGTTTTATGGACTTTGGTCACTTTCGTAAAGTGTCAGCTTTGACTAAAGCTTGCAAATGCTGTCCCTCTTCCAGCCCCACCATCCATTTGTGGGATGGAAACACAGAGCAGTCAAAACACAACATTGCTAGAGTGGACATGAAGGTAACTCAGTCCTCCAGGCATAACTTCCTGCTACCTGGACTGAGTTAACTTCCTCTGTAACCAGAAGTAGGACTGGTCTCACCTGGGAACAAGATCCCTAGACCAGTCACCATTTTCTCCTCGTCTATCCAAAGAGCAACAAGCATGTTTTCCTGGCTCTCAGCCAAGAGAACAAAGGGAACTACTTTTCCCTATGGAAGTAGCAACCACATGTAAATACTTTTTACTGAGCAAGCCTGCCATTCTGAGAAACGCTGTGTAACTCAGGAATTATGTGAGTAAACTCTTTTTATTCATTTAAGATACATTGTGTCGTGTGCAGTCTTTTAAGAGGGATACAGGGGAATTATACCAGGAATATATATATATATATTATTTGAGGCTTTAGCAAGCCTGTGCAAGCGCATCTGCTGTGTGTGTTTTAAAAGGGAATGAAACTCTGCTAAGTTTGGAGCTTGCTAACACAAGCTGGTATAGGATATATCTGACAATATATCCTCAACCACGTTCCTAATCATTCCCACACCATTATGGTCAGGGGAGGGCTGCTCCCGTTCTAAAGAAGGGGATAATAAACTGGGCTGCGTGGATTTACCAGCTCAGAGACGGAATCCCTCGGAGATCAAACGCTGCCAGGCCAAACCCCGCAGCCACGGACGCTCACGTCAAAACTCGGAAGGAGCTCTTTGCTGCCTTCAGGTAACCCAGGTCCGTGTGTCCGGCTTTCAGCTGCCTAGCATTAAAGCTCTTGTCACTTTGCCGGCAAAGATAAGGCAGGGCCTAATCTCTCCATACAACTGCAGAAGCAAGTACTAAATTGGCACGTAGGGTCTACATTATCTCTCTCTGTGTGTGTGTCTTAAAAATGGACTGAAAGAGATTTCCAAGGAGGTTTTGCCTGCGGCTAATTTGCTGTTTTCAAATGTTTGTTGCTGTCTTTTTTACTTAAAAACATTTAATTATTTGCCGTCCATTTACTTAATATCTCATATCCCGCCTTTCTCCCGAGATGGGAGATCCAAGGAGGCTTCCAGCATTTCAATGAAGCAGCGGAAGACAATAGTTAAAACCCGCTGGAACGTGTTTAGAACTGGCGACTAAAACACAGTTCGCCCCGACAGCAGCCGGGTGGTTGGTCTTAGTCTCCAAAGGCCTGTCGGAAAGAGGACTTAACCTGTAGGTGGGAGGATAACAAGGAGGGAGCCTGTCTGGGGAGGGAATTTCGCAGTCGGGAGGCAGCCACAAAAGAGACTCTCTCCCTTGTGTCACCGCCAGAGGTACTTTGGATGCTGGTGGTCACTGAGAATGAGACCCAAAGCTGCCTGGGTTCCGTAGTATTGCTGGGTCATGCGCCCTCATTCCCATGCCCTGAGCTGCCCTTGATTGGTGAAGTAGGAGGGCTTTGGAAGGGTGTGGTGGCCTATGGCCACACTCACGAGACTTTGGGTTTTGGTGCTGCTGCCCTGTGTGGCCAGGGCCGTCTCGTCATAGGGGCTGGGTGGCGCGGCGCACCGGGGCGCACCTGCGAGCCCGCCGGCATAGGTTGGCAGGGGCTGGGACTGGACAACGGGAGCTCACCCCGTCGCGGGGATTCGAACCGCCGACTTTCTGATCAGCAAGCCCAAGAGGCTCAGTGGCTCAGACCACAGCGCCACCCGCGGTATGATTCTACAATTCTGTGAGGTTTCTCCTGAGTGCTAATGAAGAAAGGGGCAGATGCAGCACACCTATTCCACAAATGGGGAGCCACCACCTAGAAGGCCCTGACATGGCTCAAGGCCAACTGGGCAGCAGACATCAGTGATAGGCCCTCTCCTGTCTATGGTTGATACTGGGGGAGACACCCTTTCCAGTACTCGGGTTCCATGCCACGTAGCTCCTTTTTTTGCTAGTACTAACACTTTGAATTGGGCTCATTACCTGACAAGTGGTCAATATAGCGATTTCAGGACCAGTGACACATGATCCAATTGGGCTGCCCACTTCCAAGCTAGCGGTCACATTCTGCACTAGCAGCAGCCTCAAGATTTCCCAAACTTTTTTGTGGGGGGGGCAACCCCTCGCTTTGTTTCCATAAACTCATCGCTAACACGCCCTACCCAATGGAAATCATTATGCAGAACAGCAGTTTGCACGACCCGCTAATGAAGATAACAACACAGTTAAATTCATACGGTAACAATTCATTGCACGTTTATTCAAAAATAAATACATGCAAACAAAAATATGTGCTCTGGTCTAACCTTGTAGCTAAAAAAAGAACGCACAGCTAAGAATATCACGTGAAAAGCATTTATATGCGTTGCTACTAATGCTAAACAGAAGGGTGAAGGAAATTTATAGCATAAAATGTTTGTACATTGTTGTTGTTGTTGTTGTTGTTCAGTCGATCAGTCGTGTCCGCCTCTTCGTGACCCCATGGAGCAGAGCACGCCAGGCACACCTATCCTTCACTGCCGCTCGCAGTTTGGCCAAACTCATGTTAGTAGCTTCGAGAACACTGTCCAACCATCTCCTCCTCTGTCGTCCCCTTCTCCTTGTGCCCTCCATCTTTCCCAACATCAGGGTCTTTTCCAGGGAGTCTTCTCTTCTCATGAGGTGGCCAAAGTACTGGAGCCTCAACTTCAGGATCTGTCCTTCTAGTGAGCACTCAGGGCTGATTTCTTTGAGAATGGATAGGTTCGATCTTCTTGCAGCCCATGGGACTCTCAAGAGTCTCCTCCAGCACCATAATTCAAAAGCATCAATTCTACGGCGATCAGCCTTCTTTATGGTCCAGCTCTCACTTCCGTACATTACTACTGGGAAAACCATAGCTTTAACTATACGGACCTTTGTCGGCAAGGTGATGTCTTTGCTTTTTAAGATGCTGTCTAGGTTTGTCATTGCTTTTCTCCCAAGAAGCAGGCGTCTTCTAATTTCGTGACTGCTGTCACCATCTGCAGTGATCATGGAACCCAAGAAAGTGAAATCTCTCACTGCCTCCATTTCTTCCCCTTCTATTTGCCAGGAGGTGATGGGACCAGTGGCCATGATCTTAGTTTTTTTGATGTTGAGCTTCAGGCCATATTTTGCGCTCTCCTCTTTCACCCTCATTAAAAGGTTCTTTAATTCTTCCTCACTTTCTGCCATCAAGGTAGTATCATCAGCATATCTGAGGTTGTTGATATTTTTTCCGGCAATCTTAATTCCGTCTTGGGATTCATCCAGTCCAGCCTTTCGCATGATGTTTGTACATACATAGCTGCTTACCAACTATGCACAAACTGTCCCCTGCCGCAGATGTACGGTTAATAAGAAGAACAATAATTGGCCATCCTGTGACATTTCAGAGTTGTAAATACAAAGAAAATATGAGCCAAGGCAATAGCTTTGAAAGTGCTAAGAGCAGGAAAATGTTAAATACGAAGCAAAGGAGGTGTTTTGCTCTAGGAAGTAGCCTGGTCAATTGTATATGTGATCAACTGGGGGGGGGGCTCCAGTGCCCTCCTGCTGCTTCCTTGCCCCTTAGCATCTCCCCAGGTAACCCCACTGCCTGTTTTGGGATCAACTGCTCTAGACTGTCTCCAAGGGCAGCCCCATGGGGAGCACATTGCAGTAGTGCAGGTGGGAAGTCAGCTGAGCATGGACAACCGAGGCTGGCCTCTTCCAGTTCAAGGAGCACAAAAACCGTCCCTCTGGGTAACCCGAAAGGCAGGGGCGTAGCAAAGGGGGAGCCGCCCCGGGTTCCATAATGGAGGGGGTGACAAATTATGAAGGGGTTTTTTTTTTGGAAAATTTTTTTTTTGAAATGCCTGCTCCGAAGGTCTTATCTTACTATACTAGAGATTATATAGCTATATATGAAATTTCATGCATATCGGTTAATATCTTGACCCTCCTCCACCAAAATAGCCATTCACTTGGCTGTTTTCCTATGTCGTGAAGGCTGAAATTTCAGTTCAGTGGAGCACTTTAATGTTCCCAACCCTAACCCTGTGGAAAGCCATCTAATTAGACTTTAATTTGATTCTGAGATGTTTTTTAGGGGGTAATTTAATTATTGTTTGATTTTATACCAGTGTTATGTATCTGATGTTAGCCACCCTGAGCCCAACTTTGGCTGGGGAGGGCGGGATATAAATAAAAGTTTATTATTATTATTATTACTTGTTATTATCCCTTTGTAAGAAAATATGAAATAATGTAAAACCATTTTTTGCGGGGTGGGGTGGGGTGGGGGAATCAATGGGGGGGTTGACAAGAAATTTTCCGCACTGGGTACCACCTGACCTTCCCATGCGGGGGGGGGGGAGGTGACAAAAAAATTTTTGCCCCCGGGTACCGATTTACCTTGCTACACCCCTGGTCACAAGCGCTCATCGCATCCCTGCAGCGTTGGGCCCCCTCAATCTTTGGCTCAAAGTGGCACCTCTGCAGTTGCTTGACATCATTACGATTGGAAACTGGTCCTTAGGGGTGTGAGGATTAAGGATGAACCCAGTCCCCCAGCCTCTGTTATGAAACTTCTCTCTCGACCTTTGAGTCCTCCATCTGCCCCGGGTACCAATTTACCTTGCTACGCCCCTGCCGAAAGGGGATTTGGCTGCTGCAGTGAATCAGCCTGGTTAACTGTGGCTCTGCCGAGTTTGCAACAAGAGTGGAAGTTTCCGACAAGCTCACCGGAGGGGAGGCAGGAGCGATGGATGGGCTATTCTTTCCTTCTCGCTTTGTCCCTGGGCTTTTGCGAGCACTTCTGGAGAGAGGCCCAGCTGGGAGAAGGGAGATTACTCAGCCTTCCGTCAGAAGCAAAGTGCACACCTTTCCTTTGGCATCCTGGAGGAATTTGAATAGATGCTTAATGGAGGTCAAGCTACATCGCACCAAGGCTTTGCAGATAACAGACACAATGTGTGTGTGTGTGTCGGTCTCTCCCTTTCTCTCTGTGTGTTTAAATACATTGGCTCTCCAATTTTCATTTTTTTAAAAAAAAACTGCAATCGCTGCACCTTATTCCACCTCCTTTAGCAAAGTGTTTCCTCCTACCTGGAACTGCCTGCCCCCCCCCCCCCCCGGAGCCAATGCAACGCCTTTCAAAGATTTGAGCGTTTCATTCCGACAGCTGAATCAAAAGCGGCGAGGAAAAACATCATCTGTGTCCAAGTCGGTTTATCCAGACACTGCCAGCCAAGCACCTGAAATTGCTTGGATGGTGCATTAGTTAACCTGCGTGCTTTCCAAATGGCCAGGGATCAATTCTCCTCCACTGGGGAAACCGAGTTACAAGTGGGTAGCCGTGTTGGTCTGCCATAGTCGAAACAAAATAGAAAATTCTTTCCAGTAGCACCTTAGAGACCAACTGAGTTTGTTCTTGGTATGAGCTTTCGTGTGCATGCACACTTCTTCAGATACACTGAAACAGAAGAAGTGTGCATGCACACAAAAGCTCATACCAAGAACAAACTCAGTTGGTCTCTAAGGTGCTACTGGAAAGAATTTTCTATTTTGTTTGGGGAAACCGAGGCAGTCCCCGGCTAACAGTGCAACGTGGAGCTTATCCACACGCCCTCTTTCCCCCCAGGGGAAATGGCTCTTTAGCGCTCAATCAGAGCAAACCGCAATTCGGGTTTTCCTCATATCGACATTTTATAGAATCATAGAAATGGAACGTTGGAGCGGACCCCAAGGGTTAGCCAGTCTTAGTCCAACCCTCTGCAATGCAGAAACCTCAGCAGAGTGAGCAGCAATAGAGGTTGGACTGGATGGCCCTTGGGGGTCTCTTCCAACTCTAGGATTCTATGATTAAAGTGTGGATAAAAACGCATCGATTGGGGCGCATATAGAAAAACGCATCGCATTAGGGGATCTTGCTGTCTAAAAAATGTGTTGCGTAGGCAAAATTGCACACAAATGTCTCAAATTAGGACGGCGGTTCCCACCTCTTTTGGGGGGGGCCAGGCCCCACCTAAGCATCTCTAAAATCCTGATGCCCCCCCCAACCTTGTGACATATAATTCTTATTATTCAAAAAGTGAACTCTTATTCGCGTGGAGGAAGCCTAAAAGGTCTTTGACTTGGTCTAACTCCTTCTCAAATTTCCCCCCTTAAAAATCAAATTGCTGGCGAGGGGGAAGGCGAGAGGCAGGTTTTGCGTTGCGTGCAGGTGAGCGATTTTCGGCAACCCCCCCCCCAAAAAAAGCTCAACCACTCTGAGCAATCTCCCCCATTTTCTTAAATATGAGCCCCCCAAAATATGGAGCCTCTTATACACGGAAAAAATTGGTGCATCCGTTGACTCCTAGCTGGAAGGTGGCGATTTCTCAACTGAAAGGAAGGAGCACCACATCTGGATTTGCATTAGCTGTGATTTCCGCCTTGCAGGGGGTTGGGCTAGATGAGCCTTGGGGGTCCCTTGCAACTCTGAGATCTGTGAGTTGGGTTTGTGTGGGATGTAAAACACAGGAGCAGTCAAACACAACATTGCTAGAGTGGACATGAAGGGGGTCTCAGTCCACCAGCCGGAACTTCCTGTTTATTCTGGGCTGGGATGGGCTTCCTCTGTGTAACTAGAGATGGGTGTGGCTTCACCTGTGGAGGTAATACAAAACCACAGGCTAGCCACCATTTCTCTCTCTTTTCTGACTGTCTTTCAACTGAGCAACATGTGCTTAGGCAACATGTGCTTTGCAAGAGACTAGAAGGAGCTATCACCCTTCAGGAAGCGGGTCTCCTAATAATGTATATACTATTTTCTAAGCTAAAAGTCTGCCTTCTGGGATCCGATTGGGAACAGATGATATCTTGTAAGTAAACTCTTTATATGCTTTTATAGAAGACTGTGTCGTGTCTTATTTTAGGAGGGAATTAGAAGGGGAACATACCAGGACAGTATTATTATAGAGACTCTAGCGAGTCTGAGCAAGCAATCCGCTGTGTGTGTTTAATGAAAACTCTGCTAAGTTCTGGGACTTGTTAACACAAGTTGGAATAGGATATCTTAAACAATATATCCTCTCCTGCATCCCAGAGAGCCAGTGTGGTGTAGTAGTTAAGAGTGGTGGACTCATAATCTGGTGAACCGGGTTCGCGTCTCCGCTCCTCTACATGTAGCTGCTGGGTGACCTTGCGCTAGTCACACTTCTTTGAAGTCTCTCAGCCCCACTCACCTCACAGAGGAAGGGAAAGGAGAATGTTAGCCGCTTTGAGACCCCTTCGGGTAGTGATAAAGCGGGATATCAAATCCAAACTCTTCTTTTTCTCCTTCCCTAAACATTCCCACAGTTTGGAGCACCTGTGGGTGTGAGGCCACCTTGCCTGCATCACCTGCCGGCCTCCTTTCATCGGCAAACAGAGCAGGAAGCTGTCATTTCCTGAGTGACACATGCCGGCGGGACGGGGGTGGGTGGGTGTTGGGAGATGTCAGTTCGTCACATCCCATAACTGGCAGCTGAACTCCTCCGTCTCGGCCCTTCAGAGGTGCCGAAGGGAAGTGACACTGACACTGTTACACTCTCTGCTATTACACTGCTGGGATGGCATCAGAGGGTAAGAGAAGGAAGCAGATTATTTGGCCTGCCGCAGTGGCAATAATGCAGAGAGCCCTCCCGCTTGACTGGCAGCCGCTGATTAATTCTGAGTCTCTCCTCTTTGTCAGATGAGCTGAGGTGTGGATTGACTCTGGCCCTTGCAATGCGAGGATGCCTTCATGTCTGCGATGGCACTTGTCACCAGGGACGGGCTGAGCAGCCTCCCTTTCCATTTCACTGTTGCTACAGGATCGTATCACTTTTCGCAAAAGTGTCTCGGAAGGCCTGCATTTAAAGGGTGCTCGGCGTTTTAGGTAAAATAAGCATTTTCAATGCTTTTGGAGGCCTTGCCCCATAAAAACGCCCTGTCCTGTGGGCATCTGTCTAAATCACAGAGCCTAGGGCAGGGGTAGGCAATCTAAGGCCCGTGGGCTGAATGCAGCCCAATCGCCTTCGAAATCTGGACCACGGATGGTCCAGGAATCAACGTGTTTTTACATGAGTAGAATGTGTCTTTTTGTATAAAATGCATCTCTGGGTTATTTGTGGGGCATAGGAATTCGTTCATCCCCCCCCCCCAAAAAAAATATAGTCCAGTCCACCACATGATCTGAGAGACGGTGGACCGGCCCATGGGTGAAAAAGGTTGCTAACCCCTGGCCTAGGGCTTGCCGGTCAGAAGGTCAGCGGTTCGAATCCCCGCGATGACGGGGTGAGCTCCCGTTGTTCGGTCCCTGCTCCTGCCCACCTAGTAGTTCGAAAACACATCAAGTGCAAGTAGATAAATAGGGACCGCTCCGGCAGGAAGGTAAACAGCGTTTCCGTGCGCTGCTCTGGTTTGCCAGAAGCGGCTTTGTCATGCTGGCCACAAGACCTAGAAGCTGTACGCCAGCTCCCTTGGCCAGTAAAGTGAGATGAACACCGTAACCCCAGAGCTGGACACGACTGGACCTAATGGTCAGGGGTCCCTTTACCTTTACCTTTGTTGTTGTTGTTGTTGTTCAGTCGTTCAGTCATTTCCGACTCTTCGTGACCCCATGGACCAGAGCACACCACGCCCTCCTGTCTTCCACTGCCTCCCACAGTTTGGTCAAACTCATGCTAGTCACTTCGAGAACACTGTCCAACCATCTCATCCTCTGTCGTCCCCTTCTCCTTGTGCCCTCCATCTTTCCCAACATCAGGGTCTTTTCCAGGGAGTCTTCTCTTCTCATGAGGTGGACAAAGTACTGGAGCCTCAACTTCAGGATCTGCCCTTCCAGTGAGCACTCAGGGCTGATTTCTTTAAGGATGGATAAGTTTGATCTTCTTGCAGTCCATGGGACTCTCAAGAGTCTCCTCCAGCACCATAATTCAAAAGCATCAATTCTTCGGCGATCAGCCTTCTTGATGGTCCAGCTCTCACTTCCGTACATCACTACTGGGAAAACCATAGCTTTAACTATACGGACCTTTGTCGGCAAGGTGATGTCTTTGCTTTTTAAGATGCTGTCTAGGTTTGTCATTGATTTTCTCCCAAGAAGCAGGCGTCTTCTAATTTCGTGACTGCTGTCACCATCTGCAGTGATCATGGAACCCAAGAAAGTGAAATCTCTCACTGCCTCCATTTCTTCCCCTTCTATTTGCCAGGAGGTGATGGGACCAATGGCCACGATCTTAGTTTTTTTGATGTTGAGCTTCAGACCATATTTTGCGCTCTCCTCTTTCACCCTCATTTATGATTCTATAATTCCATGTTTATCACTCTGATAAATCAACCTGGTCCAATCTCAAGAGAAGAAGCAAGTGGGATGAGTCCCCTCCCCCCAATGTACAACCATGTTCATAAGCCATACCGTCCAATACTGTAAGAGAAAGAAAGAATTGAATTTTGGGAATTATAGGGACAAAACTACCTAAATTGTAGATTTATAGAGATTTATTCATGTATGCTGCTATAACAGCAAGAATGCTACTTGCCCAAAACTGGAAAGAAGCAGAAGTCCTAGCAAAGGAAGAAAGGATACAAAAACGTATGGAATATGCAGAAATGGTGAAACTTACCGGAAGAATAAGAAATCAAGGTAGCATTTTTTATATATATATAAAAGAAAGGAAATGGTTTATTGAATATTTACTGATAAATGGTAAACAGATAAAAACATTGGCAGGACTATTGTAATAACCTGCAGTTTGTTAAGAATATGTATTTAAAGAGGATCGATAAATGAGCAAATTTGGAAATGCAGGAGATATTAAAAATAAATGCAAGGAACCGCAGGTAGAGGGGGAAGGAAGCCACGTTTTGAAATGTCAAAATGATTGTAAAATTAGTGAAATGGATAAACCTGAAAAGTATACCAGTAAATTAAAATAAAAATTGGGAAAAAACAAGGGGAAAAATACCGTAAGAACTGTTTTGACAGTGGAATGGACTTCCTCAGAAGGTTGTGGACTGTCCATCCCTGAGATTCCTGCATTGCAGGGGGTTGGACTAGATGACCCTTAGGGGTCCCTTCCAACTCTACACCTCCATGATTCTGTGACTTCCTGGCTAGCCTATGAGGTGACAACTTAATAAAGTTTGGCTTGTTCTGTCCCAGAACTTGCTGTAGTTGTTCTTTGCGCGCCTTCCTTCCATTTGTTAAAAAAAAAATAGCTTTTTCGTATCAACGAGCAAAGCTTCAACGGCCGGAAAAGAAAAGAAACGTAACAATGGCATTCCTGGCCATTTGGCGGACAAGAAGGAGTCCCCCTCTCCATTAAAAGCAAGGCTGGGTGATGCTTCTCATGTTCTTTCAATTTAATGGTCCATGGGTCAAGAAAATGGCATTGAATCAGGAAATCAGTAGGGAGGCTGCCTTGGAGAGAGAAGGAGGCCAGATTGCATGTTCTTCAGGACTGCTGCCACACACACACACACACACACACACACACGGCCAAATGAGCTGGGCGATGGCAAAAGTTATTGGTGGTCTCCTCCCGAGGCTTGCCCATTGACGTGGGAGGGGATGCAATAAGACCACTCGATTCCCTGCTAGAGGTCTGGACCCATCATCAGATCAGAGCAAAGCTGGCAGAGGAACTTCCTCGTCGAGCTGTTTCACCGCTTCTCTGGATTATTATTATTATTAAATAATTATATTATTTAATATAATAATATTACTGTGTCCAGTTCTGGGCACCACAGTTCAAGAGGGATACTGACAAGCTGGAACGTGTCCAGAGGAGGGCAACCAAAATGGTCAAAGGCCTGGAAACGGTGCCTTATGAGGCTTAGGGAGCTGGGTATGTTTAGCCTGGAGAAGAGAAGGTTAAGGGGGGGATATGATAGCCATGTTCAAATATATAAAAGGATGACACATAGAGGAGGGAGAAAGGTTGTTTTCTGCTGCTCCAGAGAAGCGGACACGGAGCAATGGATTCAAACTACAAGAAAGAAGATTCCACCTAAACATTAGGAAGAACTTCCTGACAGTAAGAGCTGTTGGACAGTGGAATTTGCTGCCAAGGAGTGTGGTGGAGTCTCCTTCTTTGGAGGTCTTGAAGCGGAGGCTTGACAGCCACCTGTCAGGAATGCTTTGATGGTGTTTCCTGCTTGGCAGAGGGTTGGACTGGATGGCCCTTGTGGTCTCTTCCAGCTCTAGGATTCTATGATTTAGGACCAAATTTCTGAGTCATCTTCAAAGGTGGCCCCACGCACAGCGCATTGCGGTAGTCCAGCCTGGAAGTTTCCAGAGCATGCACTCCTGCATTGCAGGGGGGGTTGGACTAGATGGCCTTTGAGGTCCCTTCCAACGCTACAGTTCTGTGATTCTTTGGTGTACCATGGCCAGGACATCTCCATCCGAAAGGGGTTGTAGCTGGCATACTAGCTGGAACTGGGAAAAGGCCCTCCTAGCCATTGTGGTTGGCTGAGTCGACAGTGACGGGGTCAGATCCAGAAGTTTCCCCTTGGCTGGTCCTTCTGTCCCACGGTTCCCTCAGGCTTGGCCTCTTGATGCCAGGGGATCTTCTCTGTTCACAGCCTTTTTTTCAAGAACCGGCTGTTGACAGGCACATCTCGGGGCTTTGTTTCCTCTTCGCTCCCCTTTGGGAGTTGCCGTTTTCATGTTTCCTTTCAATTCACAGCAGTGCGGGACACTTCATTTCAAAGAGCTGACAGGGTAGATCAGATACACTTTCCGTCAGGTGGTGGCTGGGAGCAACAGCAGCAGCAGCAGCAGCAGCAGCTGGCTGGCAATATGCGAGAGCAAAAACAGTTCATTTTCCGTGGCAAAGCTTTCCGTCAAGAAGGAGGGGAATATTGCATGAGACAAGGGGACTTCATTCCGCATGAGAACCTCAGAAGAGCCTGCCGGATGAGGCCAGTGGCCCCTCCAGTCCAGCATCCTGTTCTCACAGGGGCCAACCAGATGCCCATTATGGGAAACCCGCAAGCAGGATTCGAAAACAAGACCCCTCTCCCCTCTCCTCCCCCTTTCCAGCAATTGACACTCAGAAGCATCGCTGCCCCATCATGACTGTTGTTCTTGTTCAGTCGTTCAGTCGTGTCCGACTCTTCGTGACCCCATGGACCAGAGCACGCCAGGCACGCCTATCCTCCACTGCCTCTCGCAGTTTGGCCAAACTCATGCCAGTCGCTTCAAGAACACTGTCCAACCATCTCATCCTCTGTCGTCCCCTTCTCCTTGTGCCCTCCATCTTTTCCAACATCAGGGTCTTTCCTAGGGAGTCTTCTCTTCTCATGAGGTGGCCAAAGTACTGGAGCCTCAACTTCAGGATCTGTCCTTCCCGTGAGCACTCAGGGCTGATTTCTTTAAGGATGGATATGTTCTTTTTGCAGTCCATGGGACTCTCAAGAGTCTCCTCCAGCACCATAATTCAAAAGCATCAATTCTTCGGTGATCAGCCTTCTTGATGGTCCAGCTCTCACTTCTGTACATTATTACTGGGAAAACCATAGCTTTAACTATACGGACCTTTGTCGGCAAGGTGATGTCTTTGCTTTTTAAGATGCTGTCTAGGTTTGTCATTGCTTTCCTCCCAAGAAGCAGGCGTCTTCTAATTTCGAGACTGCTGTCACCATCTGCAGTGATCATGGAACCCAAGAAAGTGAAATCTCTCACTGCCTCCATTTCTTCCCCTTCTATTTGCCAGGAGGTGATGGGACCAGTGGCCATGAGCTTAGTTTTTTTGATGTTGAGCTTCAGACCATATTTTGCGCTCTCCTCTTTCACCCTCGTTAAAAGGTTCTTTAATTCCTCCTCACTTTCTGCCATCAAGGTTGTATCATCAGCATATCTGAGGTTGTTGATATTTTTTCCGGCAATCTTAATTCCGTCTTGGGATTCATCCAGTCCAGCCTTTCGCATGATGAATTCTGCATATAAGTTAAATAAGCAGGGAGACAATATACAGCCTTGTCGTACTCCTTTCCCAATTTTGAACCTCCTTTCCCAATTTTGAATCAGTTGTTCCATATCCAGTTCTAACTGTAGCTTCTTGTCCCACATAGAGATTTCTCAGGAGACACATGAGGTGATCCGGCACTCCCATTTCTTTCATTTCCATCATGACTAGTAGCCGTCAATAGTCATCTCCTGCTCTGGAGGGTAGGACTCGAACCCATGGCTTCAAGTTAGAAGAAAGGAGACTCCGGCTAAACATCAGGAAAACCTTTCTGACACTAAGAGTTGATTGACAGTGGTACGGTCTCCTTCCTTGGAGGCTTTTAAGCAGAAGTCGGGTGGTCTCTGTCATAGATGCTTTAGCGGAGATTCCTGCTCTGCAGGGGGGCTGTACAAGATTGTGGCCCCTCCGAACTGTACAATTCTATGAATTTGTCCAGTCCTCTTTTAAAGCCAGAACATGGGTTAAATCACAGAGCCTAGGGCAGGGGTCCCCAAACTAACTAAGTCCGGCCCAATCGCCTTCTAAATGCAGAAGGTCCGGGAATCAGCGTGTTTTTACATGAGTAGAATGTGTGCTTTTATTTAAAATGCATCTCTGGGTTATTTGTGGGGCATAGGAATTCGTTCATTTCCCCCCCCCAAAAAAATATACTCTGGCCCCCCACAAGGTCTGAGGGACAGTGGACCGGCCACCTGCTGAAAAAGATTGCTGACCCCTGGCATAGGGCTGGCTGATCAGAAGGTTGGCGGTTCGAATCCCCGCGACGGGGTGAGCTCCCGTTGCTTGGTCCCAGCTCCTGCCCACCTAGCAGTTCAAAAGCACCTCAAAGTGCAAGTAGATAAATAGGTACTGCTCTGTCGGGAAGGTAAACGGCATTTCCGTGGGCTGCTCTGGTTCGCCAGAAGCGGCTTAGTCATGCTGGCCACATGACCTGGAAGCTGTACGCCAGCTCCCTTGGCCAGTAAAGCAAGATGAGTGCCGCAACTCCAGAGTCATCCGTGACTGGAGCTAATGGTCAGGGGTCCCTTTACCTTTACCTTTTAAAGCCATCTAGATTGGTGGGCACCACTGCCTCCTGTGGCACTGAGTTCCACAGTTAACAATGTCCTTTATTCTATCTGTTCTCACTCTTCCAACATTCAGCTTCCAACAGTTCCAATGTTAGGAGAGAGAGGGGGACACACGACCATTTCTCAATCTGCTTTCTCCGTGGTTTTGTGAACTCCTATCATTTTGCTTCCTGCTTAACTTTTCTCCAAACTAAAACATCCCAAACGCTGCAACCTTTCCCCAATGGGGCGTCTCTCTATTGCCTTCATCATTTAAGGGGTGATATGATAGCCATGTTCAAATATATCAAAGGATGTCATGTAGAGGAGGGAGAAAGGTTGCTTTCTGCTGCTCCAGAGAAGCAGACACGGGGCAATGGATTCAAAATACAAG
This sequence comes from Lacerta agilis, assembly GCF_009819535.1. Classification (NCBI taxonomy): domain Eukaryota; kingdom Metazoa; phylum Chordata; class Lepidosauria; order Squamata; family Lacertidae; genus Lacerta; species Lacerta agilis. The sequence continues at coordinate 3,932,407 of NC_046315.1, forward strand.
AAAGAAGATTCCACCTAAACATTAGGAAGAACTTCCTGACAGTAAGAGCTGTTCGGCAGTGGGATTTGCTGCCAAGGAGTGTGTTGGAGTCTCCTTCTTTGGAGGTCTTGAAGCGGAGGCTTGACAGCCATCTGTCAGGAATGCTTTGGTGGTGTTTCCTGCTTGGCAGGGAGTTGGACTGGATGGCCCTTGGGGTCTCTTCCAACTCTAGGATTCTAGGATTCTATGATTTCGGTTGCCCTTTCCCAAACCTATCCCAGCCCTACAACATCCTTTCTAAGGTGAGGCAAACAGAGAGGTACACCCATCTCCAAATGCGGCCGCGCCAGAGACCCGTGCAGAGGGATTATGACCCTGGCGCTTCTATTTTGCGATTTCCTAACGATCCCTGGCACCTTCCACCACTCGCACCCCTCTCCCAGGCACACCCACCCGAACCGAGGTTGCCGGGAGTATTGTTCCTCCCATAAATAGTTCCAGAACTAATTTCGTCGGGACGTTGCTAAGCGACCGGCATCACACCGTGGCAACAGAAACTCTATCGGACCTTCGGTGGAAGGGGCAGTGGCATTTCGGTGGGGAGAGCGCAACTGTTTCTCTTAGCCCAGGGATGGGCTAGGCAGGCCTCATAAGGACTAGGGTACTTTGGGGGAAGTTTTGTCGGGAGTTTTTGCTGCTGTTACCGATATTAACTGATATCACTGATATCAACTTTTTGTACCTTTCTTTTTATGTGGAAATTGTTCAGTTTGGTTATGTGGTTTCCAACGAGTTTTATTCATTTTTATGACTGCTTTGCTGTATTTGTAATTATGTAAATCTTTTCATATTGTAGGACTCGGTTGGCACTGTGGGTTAAACCACAGAGCCTAGGGCTTGCTGACCAGAAGGTTGGCGGTTCAAATCCCCGCGACGGGGTGAGCTCCTGTTGCTCGGTCCTTGCTCCTGCCAAAATAGCAGTTCAAAAGTACGTCAAAGTGCAAGTACATAAATAGGTACCACTCCAGCGGGAAGGTAAACGGCATTTCCGTGCGCTGCTCTGGTTCGCCAGAAGCGGCTTAGTCATGCTGGCCACATGACCCGGAAGCTGTACACCAGCTCACTCTGCCAGTAACGCGAGATGAGCGCCGCAACCCCAGAGTCGGATACGACTGGACCTAATGGTCAGGGGTCCCTTTACCTTTACCTTTAAATCTTTTCATATTGTATTGAGCATTGTTTTAACTGTGGAAAGGCAGCATTTTTGTTGTTCAGTCGTTCAGTCGTGTCCAACTCTTCGTGACCCCATGGACCAGAGCACGCCAGGCACGCCTATCCTTCACTGCCTCCCGCAGTTTGGCCAAACTCATGCCAGTCGCTTCGAGAACACTGTCCAACTATCTCAGTGTTTTTCAACCACTGTTCCGTGGCACACTAGTGTGCCGCGAGATGTTGCCTGGTGTGCCGTGGGAAAAATTGAAAAATTACTTTACATATAGTCAATATAGGCACAGAGTTAATTTTTTTAGCATTTTCTAATGGTGGTGTGCCTCGTGATTTTTTTCATGAAACAAGTGTGCCTTTGCACAAAAAAGGTTGAAAAACACTGAACTATCTCATCTTCTGCCGTCCCCTTCTCCTTGTGCCCTCCATCTTTCCCAACATCAGGGTCTTTTCCAGGGAGTCTTCCCTTCTCAAAGAAATCAGCCCTGAGTGCTCACTAGAAGGACAGATCCTGAAGTTGAGGCTCCAGTACTCTGGCCACCTCATGAGAAGAGAAGACTCCCTGGAAAAGACCCTGATGTTGGGAAAGATGGAGGGCAGAAGGAGAAGGGGACGACAGAGGACGAGATGGTTGGACAGTGTTCTCGAAGCTACTAACATGAGTTTGGCCAAACTGCGGGAGGCAGTGGAGGATAGGGGTGCCTGGCGTGCTCTGGTCCATGGGGTCACGAAGAGTCGGACACGACTGAACGACAACAACAACCAATGAAACTTGTCAAGGAGTTGTGTTCTGAGGGTGTCGGAGAGGAGGTTGGCAAATCTCTTTTGTGCAGACTGAAGATGCCGCAGAACTTAGCAACACATGATTAATGGTGATGATGAAAGTAGTTACAGAAGTTTGAAAACAAAGAATTAAGGTTCCTTCTTTCTTTCCATTTTGCCTCTCAGCGGGTGCCGGAGTCAAGATGCTGGCAAATTGCCTTCCCAGGTTTCTGGCATCATTTAGAGAAAAAGGTTTAAAATGCATTCAAAGATTTCATACTTCCCGTGAAACTGCAAACCTGAAGTGGGGGTGAGGGTTGTATAGGGACCAGCAGGGCCAACCCAAGACAGTTGGGCGCTGGAGGGGAACCGCAAAATGTCTCTCCCTGAAAGGGAATCATAGAATCGTAGAATTGAAAGGGACCATGAGGGTCATCTAGTCCAACCCCCTGCAATGCAGAAATCTCAGCTAAAGCATCCAGGACAGATGGCCACCCAACCTCTGCTTCAAAACCTCCAAGGAAGGAGAGTCCCAAGGGAATCTGTCCCACCCTCAAACATCTCTTACTCTTTTGAAACGCTTAATGTTTATTATGTTTTTATATACAGTCGTACCTTGGAAGGGACACAGGTGGCGCTGTGGGTTAAACCACAGAGCCTAGGTCTTTCCGATCAGAAGGTCGGCGGTTCGAATCCTTGCAACGGGGTGAGCTCCGGTTGTTCGGTCCCTGCTCCTGCTAATGTAGCAATTCAAAAGCACGTCAAAGTGCAAGTAAATAAATAGGTACCGCTCCGGAGGGAAGGTAAACAGTGTTTCCGTGCGCTGCTCTGGTTCACCAGAAGCAGCTGAGTCATGCTGGCCATATGACCCGGAAGCTGTACGCCGGCTCCCTCAGCCAGTAAAGTGAGATGAGCGCCGCAACCCCAGAATTGTTCACGACTGGACCTGACGGTCAGGGGTCCTTTTACCTTTACCTTGGAAGTCAAACGGAATTTGTTCCGGAAGTCTATTCGACTTCCAAAACATTTGGAAACCAAAGTACAGCTTCCGATTGGCTGCAGGAAGCTCCTGCAGCCAACTGGAAGCTGCAGAAGCCCCGCTGGATGTTTGGCTTCCAAAAAAAGTTCAAAAACCGGAACAGTCACTCCAGGGTTTCAATTGTTCGGGAGCCAATTTGTTTGGTAGCCAAGGCATTCGAGATCCAAGGTACAACTGTATGTTAGAAGCAGCCCAGGGTGGCTGGGACAACCCAGTTAGATGGTCAGGGTATCATCATAGAATCCTAGAGTTAGAAGAGACCCCAAGGGCTATCCAGTCCAACCCCCTGCCAAGCAGGAAACACCATCAAAGCATTCCTGACTGATGGCTGTCAAGCCTCCGCTTAAAGACCTCCAAAGAAGGAGACTCCACCACACTCCTTGGCAGCAAATTCCACTGTCCAACAGCTCTTACTGTCAGGAAGTTCTTCCTAATGTTTAGGTGGAATCTTCTTTCTTGTAGTTTGAATCCATTGCCCCGTGTCCGCTTCTCTGGAGCAGCAGAAAACAACCTTTCTCCCTCCTCTATATGACAGCCTTCTATATATTTGAACGTGGCTATCATATCCCCCCTTCACCTTCTCTTCTCCAGGCTAAACATACCCAGCTCCCTAAGCCGTTCCTCATAAGGCATTGTTTCCAGGCCTTTGATCATTTTGGTTGCCCTCCTCTGGACACGTTCCAGCTTGTCAGTATCCTTCTTGAACTGGGGTGCCCAGAACTGGACACAGTATTCCAGGTGAGGTTTGACCAGAGCGGAATATAGTGGTACTATTACTTCCCTTGATCTAGACGCTACACTCCTATTGATGCAGCCCAGAATCAACAACAACAACAACAACAACTGAATAGGCTGTCCCTATTTTAATTGGAGAAATGTTGGAGAGTATACACTTTTGAGAGCCGTTGGAAACCTTGACAAACGGGCTGACTGCTTGCCGTCGCTGCTTTCCTGCTGCGGAATAACATTTCCCGTGCAAACTGATGGCTTAGCTCACTTGCAAGTGCCTTTTCAGAAAGGTGCCGGCAGCAGGGAACCTTTCTGGTAGTGATCAGCGCTGCATTTTAGTGGCATTTTGCCGTGGCCTTTCCGTGACCCCAAACACGTGGCTCTCCATGTAGCCGGCTCACAGACAAGCTCTCGCACGGAGGCAGCATCTGAATCTGATGTTCGAGGGATGGAGGGGGAGCGATCCGTCAGGTGAGAAGAGCTTTCCCCCTATGTCTGCAGGGGCGGATGCTTTCCTCCCGAGAGGTGAGGCTCCTGCGTGGATTGACGATGCACAACGCACAAGTCTCCCCACATTATGGATCTTTGCAACATGCAATACACTTGGTCAAGGAAAGGTTGCATCATTCGAGACTTCTTAGGTCAGAGGAAAGGCGGGTAACAGGCGACATGAGAGAAGTGAATAAAATGCGTGACATAGTGACAGGTAGGTAGCCGTGTTGGTCTGCCATAGTCAAAACAAAATTAAAAATTAAAAAATTCCTTCCAGTAGCACCTTAGAAACCAACTAAGTTTGTTCTTGGTATGAGCTTTCGTGTGCATGCACACTTCTTCAGATACACCGAAACAGAACTCACCAGACCCTTATATATAGTGAGAGAGTGGGGAGGGGTATTACTCAGAAGGGTGGTGGGAATGGGGGATCGGCTGATAGGGGTGGAAAACCTGTTGACAACTGTTAACGACTGCAGTTGGTCTTACAGGAAAAAGCAAGGGGTGAGATGGCTAAAGATAGCTTTGTCGTGTATAATGAGATAAGAATCCAATGTCTTTGTTCAGACCAGGTCTCTCCATGGTTTTAAGTTTGGTAATGAGTTGCAATTCAGCCACTTCTCTTTCCAGTCTATTACTGAAATTCCTTCGTAATAAGACAGCTACTTTGAGATCTTGTATAGAATGTCCTGGGAGACTGAAGTGTTCTCCTACCGGTTTCTCTGTCTTGTGATTCCTGATATCAGATTTATGTCCATTTATCCTTTGGCGCAGGGTTTGGCCTGTTTGTCCAATATAGAGAGCCGAAGGGCACTGTTGGCATTTGATTGCATACACAATGTTGGAAGATGAGCAATTAAATAGTCCTGAGATGGTATGTTTGATGTTGTTGGGGCCAGTAATGGTGTTGTCCGGGTTTATGTGGCAGCAAAGTTGGCATCTGGGTTTATTGCAGGCTCTGGTACCAGTGTCCACGTTGCATAGGGAGAGTGGCTTGGAGAGAAGTTTCTCTCGTAGCGGCAGAGGGCTCTTGTGTTTGAATCCTGCTTGCAGGTTTCTCGCAGGCATTTGTCTGGCCACTGTGAGAACAGGATGCTGGTTTAGATGGGCCATTGGCCTCATCCGGCAGGCTCTTCCCATGTTCTTAAAAGATGCACATCATTGTAGCTTGCCTTTGAAGGCGCGTGCTCTGACTGGGACACAGTCTAGCTTTTGGAGTGATTGTTTCCACTGTGCTTTGCTGAAATAAAAGCAATCTGTCGCTACCCCCACCCCACCCCCCCAAACTAATAGAGAAGCGGATTGCTCCCTGCCATACTGTAAATTCGTAGCGGATGCAAAACACTGTCTGTTTTCTCCTGTCAAACCTTGAAGGGTGTGAATGATGGAGCTGGTGAGGAGGAAGGTGTGATCTTGGTTTGGAATGACAGAAGGCAGGATGCTGAGGAATGAAAGAGGGCCAGAGAACACCATATTAGCGCACTGGTGCATGCTGTCATTCAGAGCCAATGGCCCTACCGCAGCATGCAGATAGGAGAACCACGATTCCTGCAGAGAGCTAGAAGTGTAAATGACTTTCACTGATACCGCTGGATCCAATTCATCTGTTTTCTTTAATGAATTAAACTAGATAGTTTTAATTTGATTTTGAGTAAGTGTATAAGTGTATTTGGGCAACCAAAATGGTCCAAGGCCTGGAAACGATGCCTTATGAGGAACGGCTTAGGGAGCTGGGTATGTTTAGCCTGGAGAAGAGAATGTTAAGGGGGGATATGATAGCCATGTTCAAATATATAAAAGGATGTCATCTAGAGGAGGGTGAAAGGTTGTTTTCTGCTGCTCCAGAGAAGCGGACACAGGGCAATGGATTCAAACTACAAGAAAGAAGATTCCACCTAAACATTAGGAAGAACTTCCTGACAGTGGGAGTTGTTGGACAGTGGAATTTGCTGCCAAGGAGTGTGGTGGAGTCTCCTTCTTTGGAGGTCTTGAAGCGGAGGCTTGACAGCCATCTGTCAGGAATGCTTTGATGGTGTTTCCTGCTTGGCAGGGGGTTGGACTGGATGGCCCTTGTGGTCTCTTCCCACTCTAGCATTCTATGATTCTATAAGTAATTGTTGCTGTTTTGACTTTTCTTTTCATTTTTATCTTCCTTAGTGGGTCTTTGCAACCCGCTATTCTGAACAATGTTTTTTTTATAGGGTAGGGTAAGGGAGCGCTGGGGGTGAGTTAATGGAATGAATGGGGTGTTAAGAGAGCTTGCAGCTTGGTGAATTGGATTGAAATGATCACTTGCAGTTTCTGGGGTTCAAAGGCTTTATTCATGCAGGAGACATTCACAGGTTGAGTAGAGATGAAAGAGAGAAATAACAGACATCTTGTCTCAACAAGTTGGGAGAGAGAAAAACCATAACAGGACTCAGCTTTTAGGGGCGGAGGTAACTTAGATGAAGAGGCTACAAGCAAGTGCTACAAGTTAGACCAGTGATGGCCAAACTTGGCCCTCCAGCTGTTTTGGGACTACAATTCCCATCATCCCTGACCACTGGTCCTGTTAGCTAGGGAAGATGGGAGTTGTAGTCCCAAAACTGCTGGAGGGCCAAGTTTGCTCATCACTGATTTAGACAAACAGTGCCCTTGTGTAGTTTAAAGTAACACATGCATCAGTTCAAGAGGAAGGAAATGTATTTGCTTTTCTTCAACGGGGGGCTGTGGCCCCCCAAAAGTTTGCAAACCAGTTGTCTAACCCCTTTGCCCTTTCCTCCAACTGACAAGAGGCCTGTAAATGAGGTTCAGATGAGCCAATGTGGCTAGAGTGTCAGACCTGGGAAACCTGGGTTTGAATCCCCACTCAACCATAGAGGTCACTGGGTGACCTTTGGGGTCAATCACTGCCTCTCAGCTTAACCTACCTCACAGGGCTTCAGGGAAAGACCCATGTACGCCACCTTGAGCTAAGACCATCCCTCGACAAAGGGAGTAGTTTGAAAGGCTTCAAATTGATGGTTCGTTGTAAGGGGACCTAGAGTCCTACCCAGACTGACCACTCCCAAACTTTCTGCAATTGCAAAACTGTTTGTGTTTCTTTGCGTGTGCCTGCATGTTTCCTTGACGCCGTTCAGCTTTTTTCACTGCATGGATTGTGACCTTTATGAAGGTTGCTGCAGATGGAGACCATTCGCTCAAACCCTGCTGACTGGCGGGAGACGGTTCTGTCACCTGCTGAGTCATGCGAGGTGAGAGCGTTTTGCTTGCGCCCTGCCGACTCATTGATAGCGCTTTGCTTGCGCTTTTGCTGACGGGAGAAAACAGCCCAGTCGATGGAGAGCTGTCCGTGTTCATTGCACGAGACGACACGCTAAGTGTTTGACTAAGTGTGGATGTAGCCTATCTTGATTTCAGCAAGGCCTTTGACAAGGTGCCCCATGATATTCTCATAAAGGAGCTGGTAAAATGTGGGCTAGACAATGCTACCATTCAGTGGATTTGTAACTGGCAGACTGACCGAACCCAAAGGGTGCTCATCAATGGCTCCTCTTCATCCTGGAGAGAAGTGACTAGTGGGGTGCCACAGGGTTCTGTCTTGGGCCCAGTCTTATTCAACATCTTTATCAATGACTTGGATGATGGGCTTGAGGGCATCCTGATCAAGTTTGCAGATGACACCAAATTGGGAGGGGTGGCTAATACCCTAGGGGACAGGCTGACTGACCGAACCCAAAGGGTGCTCATTAATGGCTCCTCTTTCGTCCTGGAGAGAAGTGACTAGTGGGGTGCCACAGGGTTCTGTCTTGGGCCCAGTCTTATTCAACATCTTCATCAATGACTTGGATGATGGGCTTGAGGGCATCCTGATCAAGTTTGCAGATGACACCAAATTGGGAGGGGTGGCTAATACCCCAGAGGACAAGATCACACTTCAAAATGACCTTAACAGATTAGACAACTGGGCCAAAGCAAACAAGATGAATTTTAACAGGGAGAAATGTAAAGTACTACACTTGGGCAAAAATAAATAAATGAAAGGCACAAATACAGGATGGGTGACACCTGGCTTGAGAGCAGTACATGTGAAAAGGATCTAGGAGTCTTGGTAGACCATAAATGCTTTGATGGTGTTTCCTGCTTGGCAGGGGGTTGGACTGGATGGCCCTTGGGGTCTCTTCCAACTCTAGGATTCTATGATTCTATGATTCTGTGACTTTCACCATTTGCGAGCGCTTGGCAAACTATTTGCCTTCCTCCGTCCTGCCAAGAACCCGGAGGTGATTAAACCACATTTCTGCACCCTATTAAAGTCCAGGAAAGCGAGAGAGAGAGAGCGCACAAAGAATCATCTCACCACTGAACGGGAGGCTGCAGATGGACGGCTGGCTTAATAGTGATATGTGCAACTTGAGGAGCAGTCAGCTGTAATCACTCAAAGTTTTGGCAAGGAGAAGCTGCAAGAAATTAGCTTTGGCTGGTGGCTGCATGTCAGCTCTGCCAGCCTTGAAGAGAGCCAGTTCTAACCAGACAGGCAGCGGAGCCGGGAAGCAGGTGCGCTGTGCTGTTCTCCATCAGGTATGCCGAAGTGTGCATGCACACGAAAGCTCATACCAAGAACAAATTTAGTTGCTCTCTAAGGTGCTACTGGAAGGAATTTTCAAATATATCAAAGGATGTCATATAGAGGAGGGTGAAAGGTTGTTTTCTGCTGCTCCAGAGAAATGGACACGGAGCAATGGATTCAGAGGAGGGCAACCAAAATGTGTCCAGAGGAGGGCAACCAAAATGGTCAAAGGCCTGGAAACGATGCCTTATGAGGAACGGCTTAGGGAGCTGGGTATGTTTAGCCTGGAGAAGAGAAGGTTGAGGGGTGATATGATAGCCATGTTCAAATACCGGTATATAAAAGGATGTCATATAGAGGAGGGAGAAAGGTTGTTTTCTGCTGCTCCAGAGAAACGGACACGGAGCAATGGATTCAAACTACAAGAAAGAAGATTCCACCTAAACATTAGGAAGAGCTTCCTGACAGTAAGAGCTGTTGGACAGTGGAATTTGCTGCCAAGGTGTGTGGTGGAGTCTCCTTCTTTGGAGGCCTTGAAGCGGAGGCTTGACAGCCATCTGTCAGGAATGCTTTGATGGTGTTTCCTGCTTGGCAGGGGGTTGGACTGGATGGCCCTTGTGGTCTCTTCCAACTCTAGGATTCTATGATTCTATGTTCAGGATTGGGAGCAGGGGGAGGTAGACAGTCTGGATTGGCTCAAACAAAACACCAGGGTGTGTTGCTGTGGTGGAGCATCTATGCGCCGCCAGCTTCCAGCCCTGGCCGTTGCTTGTCTTAATTGACGTCTAGGGGCACGGCTGAGTCATTCCTTTCTTCCTTTGCCCTCTGGCATCCCCTGCTATTCCTCTTGATTGAGAAGCTGGCAGGGAGCAGAGAGACAGACTGATGAAGGCTGATTGGATTGTTGGATGTCAAGGACTGATCAAGTTAACTCCCCGCAAGCATCGTAATAATCTCAGCCAGCCTTCCCCAAGCTGGTGTCCGCCATCAGTTTTGGACGAACTGTGACTGGCGCTGATTGGAGCGGTGGTCCAAAACAGATGGAGAGCACCAGGTTGGGGAAGGGTGATTTTTTTCAAGGAGCGTTGCAAGTGTGTGCTCTTTTTTTATTATTATTTAGCAGGGAGAGACAGGTAAGCAGAAAGGATGGCATAGCAACAGCCAGGCATAGAATCCTAGAATCCTAGAGTCGGAAGAGACCCCAAGGGCCATCCAGTCCAACCCCCTGCCAAGCAGGAAACACCATCCAAGCATTCCTGACAGATGGCTGTCAAGCCTCCGCTTCAAGACCTCCAAAGAAGGAGACTCCACCACACTCCTTGGCAGCAAATTCCACTGCCGAACAGCTCTTACTGTCAGGAAGTTCTTCCTAATGTTTAGCTGGAATCTTCTTTCTTGTAGTTTGAATCCATTGCCCCGTGTCCGCTTCTTTGGAGCAGCAGAAAACAACCTTTCTCCCTCCTCTATATGACATCCTTTTATATATTTGAACATGGCTATCATATCCCCCCTCAACTTTCTCTTCTCCAGGCTAAACATACCCAGCTCCCTAAGCCGTTCCTCATAAGGCATCGTTTCCAGGCCTTTGACCATTTTGGTTGCCCTCCTCTGGACACGTTCCAGCTTGTCAGTATCCTTCTTGAACTGTGGTGCCCAGAACTGGACACAGTATTCCAGGTGAGGTCTGACCAGAGTGGAATACAGTGGTACTATTACTTCCCTTGATCTAGATGCTATACTCCTATTGATGCAGCCCAGAATTGCATTGGCTTTTTTAGCTGCTGCATCACACTGTTGACTCATGGCATAATTGGCCAAGGTGGAGAATCAGTTGACTAGCAGCCAGGGACTGCAGGAATGAAGTCAAAAAACCTAAAAAGATCTCCTAGATCAGGCCAATGACCCATCCTAACTGTGTTTATCATGGGTTAGTGATAAAAGGCCTGGGAAAATTAAAAAGCGTTGGGTTTTTTATAGAATTGTAGAGTTAGAAGGGACCCTGAGGGTCATCTAGCCCAACCCATACAGTTTTGGCATCAGGTCTCATTTGCAACACCTCACCTGAGACAGCAGGAGCACCTCCAAAGAATATATTGATGTATTGGCAACCCCCTGTGAAAGCAGGTTATATTCATATCCAAAGGCTTGGGAGTCTCTGAAGGCAAGGACCAGCAGTTTGATCCAGTGTGGATTGTTTTGAAAGAGGATTTGATGGATTCATGGAAGAGAGGGCTGTCACTCTGTCCTAACGCTAGAACTTGTGGACAACCCATGAAGCTGAATGTTGGAAGATTGAGGACAGATGAAAAAAAAAGTTGTTCTTCGCGTGGTGCAGAGAAACTGTGGAACTCCCTGCCACAGGAGGCAGTGAAGGTCACCAACTTAAAGGTAAAGGGACCCCTGACCATTAGGTCCAGTCGTGTCCGACTCTGGGGTTGCGGCGCTCATCTTGCTTTATTGGCCGAGGGATCCAGCGTACAGCTTCCGGGTCATGTGGCCAGCATGACTAAGCCGCTTCTGGCAAACCAGAGCAGCGCACGGAAACGCCATTTACCTTCCCGCCGGAGCGGTACCTATTTATCTTCTTGCACTTTGTCATGCTTTCGAACTGCTAGGTGGGCAGGAGCTGGGACCCAGCAACAGGAGCTCACCCCGTCGCGGGGATTCGAACCGCCGACCTTCTGATCAGCAAGGGTCATTGTGGGGATTAAATGGGGGGGGGGAGAGAAGAATCATGGACTCCACCTGGAGCTCATCTCGGTTTATTGGCCGAGGGAGCCGGCGTACAGCTTCCGGGTCATGTGGCCAGCATGACTAAGCCGCTTCTGGCGAACCAGAGCAGCGCACGGAAACGCCGTTTACCTTCCCGCCGGAGCGGTACCTATTTATCTACTTGCACTTTTTGATGTGCTTTCGAACTGGTAGGTTGGCAGGAGCAGGGACCGAGCAACGGGAGCTCACCCCGTCGCGGGGATTCGAACCGCCGACCTTCTGATCAGCAAGCCCAAGGCTCTGTGGTTTAACCCACCCGCGCCACCAACTTAGATTAGAGAATAGAGAAATTCCTGGAGGAGGAGAAGCCTATTGATGGCGAGTAGCCAAGCCGCTCCATGGTTGGAGGCAGCAATGCTTCTGAATCCCGCGGGGGCTGGAGATGGCTCTTGTGTTCGAATCCTGCTTGCAGGATTCTCTCAGGCATTTGGTTGGCCCCTGTGTGAGAACAGGATGCTGGTTTAGATGGGCCACTGGCCTGATCCGGCAGGCCCTTCTTATGCGCTTACGTTCTTAACTGATGATTCCCGTCTCCTCTCTGCTTCCCCATCTGCTCGACATGGGTGATCTGAAAAAGCGGCACGTCCTCTATTGAAACGGGCGGGTGGTTTCCCTCCCTCCCCCTCACCGTGCGGACGCATGTTCCCGCATTGTGTCCCTCCTAATGAAAGCAGGGCCCTATCTTGTCCACGATAAGGCTGCTATTGTGTCCTCTCATTTGGCGCCGCGCATCACTCGCCGCCATCAACGCCACCCTTCGGAGACGAGATCAGATAGGAGGTTATGAAAGGAAGAGAGCTGCCTTTCACTCGCTGCCCCCCATCCAAGCTAGCCGGGAGACTGTCATTGTTAGTATCGCTGTCGATGGGGCAGGAGTCACTGCCAGAGAGCCCTCCCCACCCGCTGCTTGCTGCCATGGCCTTGCCACCCACTCGGAGGACGTGCTCCTCCGTGCCTCCTGATTCCCCTCCTCTCCCTTCTCTAATTTCCTAAATGGCTCGATCGGTAACAATCTCAAGGAGTGCGCATGAGACACATGGGCGCACCTTTTTATCGGTGTACGCGAGCCCCTGGCAAGGCACTCGAGAATGGACCCAGAACAGCAGGGCTGGCGTGTTTGGGGGAGCTGCTGACCCCCGACAGTGTCCCCAAGTGATCCAGGGCAACTTTCTGGATTTGTGGCAGGTTGCCGCGGACTCTGATACCACCCCGCACCCCCCGCCGCCGCTTTGGCTGAAAGCTAGTGTTTTCAGCTCCTTGAAATCTTAGCTTTGCAGCTAGTGATGCAAATATTTCCGGGAGTTCCCCCCCCCCTTTCTCTCTCTCATGTGGGGAGGGGGGAAGGTAGCAAAGAGAGAGCATGAGAGCTGGCCAGTTTTGGTTAGAACGCGGAGGGGAAGGGCTGATGACGCCAAGGTTGCAGGTTCGATCTGCACATTCCTGCATTTCAGGGGGTGGGGTGGACAAAGTGATTCTCGGGGTCGCTTCCAACTCTATAATGCAGGAATGTTCAGGGATGCAGGAGAGGATATATTGTTCAAGATATCCTGTTCCAACTTGTGTGTTGTCTTTGTCCATGTAGTTTTCTTGGCAGGGATACTGGAGTGGCTTGCCGGTTCCTCCTCCAGGTGGATCACATTTAGTCTAAACTCTCCACTATGACCTGTCCATCTTGGGTGGCCCTGCATGGCATAGCTCATAGCTTCCCTGAGTTATTCAAGAGAGAGAGAGAGAGAGCAAGCTGGTCCATGATAGTGGCTGAGAGAGGTCCAGAGATCAAATGTGTGCCACAAACTTGTGAACCTAGAATAATAGAATCATAGAATCCTAGAGTTGGAAGAGACCCCAAGGGCCATCCAGTCCAACCCCCTGCCAAGCAGGAAACACCATCAAAGCATTCCTGACAGATGGCTGTCAAGCCTCCGCTTCAAGACCTCCAAAGAAGGAGACTCCACCACACTCCTTGGTAGCAAATTCCACTGCCGAAAAGCTCTCACTGTCAGGAAGTTCTTCCTAATGTTTAGGTGGAATCTTCTTTCTTGTGGTTTGAATCCATTGCACCGTGTCCGCTTCTCTGGAGCAGCAGAAAACAACCTTTCTCCCTCCTCTAGATGACATCCTTTGATATATTTGAACATGGCTATCATATCCCCCCCTCAACTTTCTCTTCTCCAGGCTAAACATACCCAGCTCCCTAAGCCGTTCCTCATAAGGCATCATTTCCAGGCCTTGGACCATTTTGGTTGCCCTCCTCTGGACACATTCCAGCTTGTCAGTATCCTTCTTGAACTGTGGTGCCCAGAACTGGACACAGTATTCCAGGTGAGGTCTGACCAGAGCAGAGTATAGTGGTACTATTACTTCCCTTGATCTAGACGCTTGATCTTGTGTCCTTGAAGAGGACCCTTTCCTCAACCAGCCCACTAGGCCACACTACCCACTTCCTCCTCCCTACGCGGCTCCCCAGCTGTCGGGAGGGAGGGCAGGGTTACAGGCTATGCACGCCTGCTGTCCCCTCCCAGGCCGTCACCAGCAATTCCTCTCCGCTGTGAGCGCGGGCAGCCGAGGGCTGTGTGTTGTGTTGTGTCGTTGTTGTTGTTGTTGTGAACAAACCTCGGGGCTTGACGATTTCTTCACGGCATCTGTCAGCTTCGAAGGCATCCACCACGTTCGGGGTGTTCTGAGCCGCCAGCCACGACCTTTTCCGCTGGCTGATGAGTTCGATGGAGACGAAAGAGCTCCGGTGGAAAGCCTGGCATCCTTTTAATCCTCTAAATTTATGGTCGGCCCCGCAAGGGGGGATTGTTTAAGGAGCCGCTGCTGCCCCGTGAAAGGGTGGAGGGGAAGCCAGAAGGGGTTAAGGGAAGCAAGACCCTCTCCATCCCCACCATGTAAGGTTGCCACCTGTTCCGTATCCTGTATTTTGATGCAAAATGCTACGTCCTGTATTGATACGGTTTTGTCCTGTATTTCAGGTCCAGTCTCTCTCTCTCTCTCTCTCTCTCTCTCTCTCTCTCTCTCTCTCTCTCTCTTCCCCCCCCCCAAAGTTAGGGATCCTCTCCAAAAGCATGTGTTTGAAGGGGTTTTTAAAAAATCCCACTGGAAAAACGGTTATGTCCCTGTGGAGATGGCAGCATTGAGTCAATGGCTCATTTGCTACGGCCTTCCACTCTTTATGAAGATTTGAGGAGTGAGGTTAAAAAGGTAAAGAGACCCATGACCATTAGGTCCAGTCGTGTCCGACTCTGGGGTTGCGGCGCTCATCTCGCGTTACTGGCCGAGGGAGCCGGCGTACAGCTTCCGGGTCATGTGGCCGGCATGACAAAGCCGCTTCTGGCGAACCAGAGCAGCGCACGGAAATGCCGCTTACCTTCCCGCCAGAGCGGTACCTATTTATCTGCTTGCACTTTGACGTGATTTCGAACTGCTAGGTGGGCAGGAGCAGGGACCGAGCAACGGGAGCTCACCCCGTCATTGCGGGGATTCGAACTGCCAACCTTCTGATCAGCAAGCCCTAGGCTCTGTGGTTTAACTCACAGCGCCACCCGCGTCCCTGGAGTGAGGTTATTACCCCTCTATTATTGTCCAACCATTGCTATCTTGTCCTTTCTTTTAGCAGATCAAGATGATCAGGTGACAGCAAAAACCTGCAAGGATTTTAGTTGGGGCAGTTAGAATAATTGTATATTTTACATTTTTGTACATTTTATTTTATTTTATTGCTATGGCTAGTGGCTGATGCAAATTAAGATTCTTCTGAGGGGTTTGTGAAAGTTCATGTACAGGAGAAACTCGAAAAAGTAGAATATTGTGGAAAGGTTCATTTCTTTTAGTAATTCAACTTAAGAGGTGAAACTAATATATGAGATAGACTCATGACATGCAAAGTGAGATATGTCAAGCCTTTGCTTATTATAATTGTGATTATTATGGCGTACAGCTGATGAAAACCCCAAAGTTGAAATTGTTAATTTGGGGTTCTCATCAGCTGTACGCCTTAATCATCACAATTATAACAAGCAAAGGCTTGACATACCTCACTTTGCATGTCATGAGTCTATCTCATATATTAGTTTCACCTTTTAAGTTGAATTTCTGAAAGAAACGAACCTTTCCACGATATTCTAATTTTTCGAGTTTCACCTGTAAGTATCCCCAGTTAATTTTAACTTTTGTAAACTCGCAGGGCGCTGTTTAGAGACGATGAAGTTAAAGTGACATATAAATTGTTGTGGGGAAAAGGTTGGAATAAATTTAGCGGTAGAAGCAGGAGCAGAAGTTATCCCTCCAGGCACAGGAATGCGGTGGCAAAAGACAACGGCAGTTTATTTTTCAGAACCTGCCTGTTCCAAAATATAATAGGCCTCCTTTGCGCCATAAATCCTTCTGCAACAACGGGAGAGCGAGCCCCTGCTCTCTCCTGGGCAGCCTCCGTTGTGCACAGAGACCCGCAAAATGGAACGGTGCACTTCGTTATTTACGGACAGCTTCCTGCCTCCCCTTGTGTTCCTTCTTCCTTTCGATCTGGCTGGGTCCCAAATGGGGAGCAGATACTCAAACAAGCTCCCTAACCATCCCTGACTGCCTGACTGGATTAAAAAAACATGGCTCCAGTTACAGGTGGGTAGCCGTGTTGGTCTGCCATAGTCAAAACAAAATCAAAAATTCTTTCCAGTAGCACCTTAGAGACCAACTGAGTTTGTTCCTGGTATGAGCTTTCGTGTGCATGCACACTTCTTCAGATACACTGAAACAGAAGTCACCAGATCCTTAAATATAGTGAGGGAGTGGGGAGGGGTATTGCTCAGAAGGGTGGTGGGAATGGGTGATCCTCCACCGTTTGTCGATAGAGAAAAGGGGAAATCCTTCTCTGCGCTGCTGGAACCTCTTCAGCACTGAGTCACCCCCAGTGCTTTTTTTGGGGTCGCGTAGCCTTCACGTCACCCCAATAGCCCTCAGCAACCGCTCGAGCCTCCAAGAGCTCGCAAAGCGCACCCGTCTCGGTCGCGGCAAAAACCGGAACTCCAACCTGTTGACGACTCTTAACGGCTGTAATTGGTCTTACAGGAAAAAGCAAGGGGTGAGATGGCTAAAGATAGCTTTGTTATGTATAATGACATAAGAATCCAATGTCTTTGTTCAGACCAGGTTTCTCCATGGTTTTAAGTTTGGTGATTAGTTGTAATTCAGCCACTTCTCTTTCCAGTCTATTTCTGAAATTTCTTTGTATTAAGACAGCTACTTTGAGATCTTTTATACAATGTCCTGGGAGATTGAAGTGTTCTCCTACAGGTTTCTCTGTCTTGTGATTCCTGATATCAGATTTATGTCCATTGATCCTTTGGCGTAGGGTTTGGCCTGTTTGTCCAATATAGAGAGCTGAAGGGCACTGTTGGCATTTGATTGCATACACAATGTTGGAAGATGAGCAATTAAATAGTCCTGAGATGGTATGTTTGATGTTGTTGGGACCAGTAATGGTGTTGTCCGGGTTTATGTGGCAGCAAAGTTGGCATCTTGGTTTATTGCAGGCTCTGGTACCAGTGTCCATGTTGAGTCCTGTTGTAGTATTATTGTGGGTGAGGAGCTGTTTGCACACGAAAGCTCATACCAGGAACAAACTCAGTTAGTCTCTAAGGTGCTACTGGAAAGAATTTTTGATTTTGTTTTGAAAAAAACATGGGTTTGTGCAGTGAGA
Organism: Lacerta agilis; assembly: GCF_009819535.1. Lineage (NCBI taxonomy): Eukaryota > Metazoa > Chordata > Lepidosauria > Squamata > Lacertidae > Lacerta > Lacerta agilis. Next base: position 3,949,654 of record NC_046315.1, read on the forward strand.
TGAAGAAGTCTTCGCCCCATTAGGAGGACGGGGGATTGTGTGTGTATGTGTGTGTTTGTTGGGCAGGGCTCGCTACAGCCGTCCCGATGAAAGTACAGGGATCACCTGAGGGTCTCTATTGTGGGAATGTTCAGGATGGCAGGAGAGGATATATTGTTTATTAATATCCTTCCTAACTTGTAGCAGAGTTACATTCCCCTTTTTACATGCACAACACATAGCTGGTTGCAGGCTCGTGTGAGCCTCTCACTATCCTCACCATCCCTGACCACCTGACTGGATTAAAAAAACATGGGTTTGTGCAGTGAGATGAAGAAGTCTTTGCCCCATTAGGAAGATGGGGGATTGTGTGTGTGTGTGTGTGTGTGTTGTGAGAGGGCTTGCTACAGCCGTCCCGATGAAAGTACAGGGATCACCTGAAGTCTCTATTGTGGGAATGTTCAGGGTGGCAGGAGAGGATATATTGTTTATTAATATCCTTCCTAACTTGCACTAGCAAGTTCCTTTATGTAGCAGAGTCACATTCCCCCTTTTTACATGCACAACACATAGCTGGTTGCAGGCTCGTGTGAGCCTCTCACTATCCCACTGTCTCAGCTTAAATTGTACGTTCCTGGTAAGTTCCCTTGAATCCCTCTCTAAAGAATAAAGACGCCACAATCTTATTCAAAGTCAATAGAAGAAGTTTACTCACATCAGTTCACAGTGGGATCCCTGAAGGCAGACTTAGTTACAAATATGTAGATGTGGATCTACCCCATATGGGGGAATAATCTCAAGTGCTTCTGCTAGCTGAGAGTTGACTGCCTCTCCTGGATCACATCCCTTCCGTCTGAAGGTAGCTCAGCCCAGTCATATGCTACCGCTGGGTTGGGCTGTTGTTGGTGTCCGTCTGTCTCGAGAGAGAACGGTATTTGTCCCCAGGGTGAAGTCAAACTATGGAAGAATCCCGGTGCCTGCTGTGACTTCGGAGACCAGTAACTCCTAACTGCTGCCTCATGCGTTGTTTTCGCTGCTTCAGCAGTGCCAAAGTGACCTCTCTGGGGCTCATGCCTGGGCAGCCTGTCTGGGGGTCTTGGGCTGCCCAGATGGCAAGACCCCCCTCTGGGCCTCCCTGATGGGGTCCAAAGGAAAGCAGAGCAAGACACTGGGCGCCATCTTGGCTGCAGGAGTTGCCGGGAGGAGGCGTCCGAGGAGCCCCCCAACCAATGGATTTGTGCAGGGCTCCCTCCTGAGCCTCTTCTTCTCCCGAAAATGTTCTGCAAAGCATCGGGTTGGGTTAGCATGGGTGCAAATGCTCAGAGTCTGAAATATACTCAGAGTCAAGTGTGAATTTCATGCTCTTTATTCAGCTCATAGTAGCGATGAATGACAACGTCTGCTATATATACATTATTTACACAATGGCCCCCACGTGATTGGCTAATTCCGGGCCACTCCTGTAGGCCAATCAGCTTGCCGATTCACTTCCACCTGGAGCTGGATTGGGTGGCTCCTGCGGACCAATCAGACTGCTGCATTCTGGATCCTATTGTTCTCGGACCAATCAGACCGCTGCATTCTGGATCCTATTGTTCTAGGATTCAGCTCAGTACATAACAGAGTCCTTGTTGCTGGTGTCTCTGGGTCCCCAAGGCAGGCACTGGGGACGGGATAGGCAGCATCTCGGATGGAGCCTCGCCCAGAAACAGATCCCCCCCCCCCAAATGGGCAGCGCCTGACGGAGCCCACAGCAAGGCCTGGCTGTATTCTACAGTGCATGTGTCTCCAGTGTTTCTGAGCAGCTGGAGATACGGCCCTGTCGGAATAACAGCCAGAGCCAAGAGCGTCAAGGGGATCCGTCTCTCAGGTATCTGCAGGGGCCCGCGGGGGGACAGACAGACATTGGGGCAAGGCACTGGGCTGCGGGACAGGAATAAAAACATTCCCATGGAATGCAGTGGGGGGGGTTAGGGTGGGGAGAAAGGGGCCGGTGTGGGGGAAGCTCCCCTTTGGGGTTCGAGAATAGAGGGTCACACCATTCCCAATTGGTCAGACTTTAGTTACAGGTAGGTAGCCGTGTTGGGGACGCAGGTGGCGCTGTGGGTTAAACCAGAGAGCCTAGGGCTTGCCGATCAGAAGGTCGGCGGTTCGAATCCCCGTGACGGGGTGAGCTCCCGTTGCTCGGTCCATGCTCCTGCCCACCTAGCAGTTCGAAAGCACGTCAAAGTGCAAGTAGATAAATAGGTACCGCTCCGGCGGGAAGGTAAACGGTGTTTCTGTGCGCTGCTCTGGTTCGCCAGAAGCGGCTTAGTCATGCTGGCCACATGACCCGGAAGCTGTACGCCGGTTCCCTCGGCCAGCAAAGCGAGATGAGCGCCGCAACCCCAGAGTCGTCCACGACTGGACCTGTAATGGTCAGGGATCTCTTTACCTTTAGGTAGCTGTGTTGGTCTGCCATAGTCGAAACAAAATAAAAAATAAAAAAATTCCTTCCAGTAGCACCTTAGAGACCAACTAAGTTTGTTCTTGGAATGAGCTTTCGTGTGCATGCACACTTAGAATCATAGAATCATAGAATCCCAGAGTTGGAAGAGACCCCAAGGGCCATCCAGTCCAACCCCCTGCCAAGCAGGAAACACCATCAAAGCATTCCTGACAGATGGCTGTCAAGCCTCCGCTTAAAGACCTCCAAAGAAAGAGACTCCACCACACTCCTTGGCAGCAAATTCCACTGTCCAACAGCTCTTACTGTCAGGAAGTTCTTCCTCATGTTTAGGTGGAATCTTCTTTCTTGTAGTTTGAATCCATTGCCCCGTGTCCGCTTCTCTGGAGCAGCAGAAAACAACCTTTCTCCCTCCTCTATATGACATCCTTTTATATATTTGAACATGGCTATCATATCACCCCTTAACCTTCTCTTCTCCAGGCTAAACATACCCAGCTCCCTAAGCCGTTCCTCATAAGGCATCGTTTCCAGGCCTTGGACCATTTTGGTTGCCCTCCTCTGGACACGTTCCAGCTTGTCAGTATCCTTCTTGAACTGTGGTGCCCAGAACTGGACACAGTATTCCAGGTGAGGTCTGACCAGAGCAGAATATAGTGGTACTATTACTTCCCTTGATCTAGATGCTATACTCCTCTTGATGCAGCCCAGAATTGCATTGGCTTTTTTAGCTGCTGCATCACACTGTTGACTCGTGTCAAGTTTGTGGTCTACCAAGACTCCTAGAACCTTTTCACATGTACTGCTCTCAAGCCAGGTGTCACCCATCCTGTATTTGTGCCTTTCATTTTTTTTGCCCTTCTTCAGATACCAGACTTTATTTAGTACAGGGTCACAGGCACAGCCCAAAGCGTCTGCGAGAGCATTTCCATTAGGACACACACAAGAAATAAATTGTTGCAAGCCCCCCCCCCCAACGCACAATCTCCAGGTTTTGTGAGATTCCCGTGATTCCAGGGTTTGTGTTTGCTTTTGGGATTGAGGCACAGCTGAGATTACAGTGTCTGTAGGAGAGGTTGTTTATTGACACCTATATACAACCTGAGCCTACGATGGAGGGGTTCACAGCATCAACACTCCAAAAGGGTGTTGCTTCTCCCATAGTCAGCTGTATGCCGAGACCCTTCTAATTCCTGGTTCCAGCAAGTGCTAAAACCTAAAAAAGGGTTCAAATTTCTGGAATAGCCAGACTAGCTTCCTGGTGAGGTATTGGCCCAAGAAGGGGCCATTAAAGCAACAAAGGAAGTGGCTGTGTGCCAGAGGCAAAAAATGGGTGCCCCTACTTCTCTCAACTGTCCGGTAGTTAGAATGACAAAAGCCAAACTGAGAGTTGAGTTGTGTACAAGCTAGAAACAAGCTGTACGCTGGGAAGCCAGGAAATTGGAGTCATGCCTGATTTCTGCTTGAATTCAAGGCTGCAGCTGTGAGAGAAGCGACACGCTTTGGGGTGTTAATGCTGTGAATCCCTCCATCATCTCAGGTTGTATATACGTGTAAATCAGGGGCCAGCAAACTTTTTCAGCAGGGGGCCCTCAGACCTTGTGGGGGGGCCGGACTATATTTTTGGGGGGAGGGGAAATAATGAATGAATTCCTATGCCCCACAAATAACCCAGAGATGCATTTTTAAATAAAAGCACACATTCTACTCATGTAAAAACACACTGATTCCCGGACCATAAATAAACCATATATCATAAAGCCACTGCAGTCTCCTCTGTGCCTTATTCCCAGAAGGAAACACAAACCCTGGGCAAGCGCCAGGAACCCCTGGAATCTCACCCCACCTGGAGATGCCAAAATATTTAGGGTGCCCTGCCTCCCCGCTGCGTATTTTTCTCCCCTGCCCTCCACATATTTCCCCCAGTCTCCGCCACATTTCATTTCCTCCTTGCTAGCTAAGCTATAATCCACACCCTCCCTGCAGCGTCTGCTCTCCGAGTTCATTACTAGGCCCTGCAACGGGCTTGTGAGCTGCATCGATCTGTCCATAACCATCACAACACAGCTAAAGTATGTCCTGATGATCAATGACACCCGGCCTCGAGGGACAGCGAAGATGCTCGCCGGCTGCAGATGCTTGCACAAAAGCAAAGGAGTGTGCGAGAGAGACGGAGCTCGTTCGAAGCATCTCTCTCTCCAATTTCAGGCGCTTATGGCTTATGGCTGCAGTTAATCAATGGCGAGGGAAAAACACTCTGGCCAAAGAGGCAAAGAATCATAGAGTTGGAAGAGTCATCTAGCAGACACTCCAGGTGTCTCCAGTTTCCAGGGACGTCCCCGATTTACAGAACAAAATAAAATAAAAAAATCTTTCTAGTAGCACCTTAGAGAACAACTAAGTTTGTTCTTGGTATGAGCTTTCGTGTGCATGCAGGCCTTCTGTCTGTTCCCTCACTGCGAGAAGCAAAACTACAGGGAACCAGGCAGAGGGCCTTCTCGGTAGTGGCGCCCGCCCTGTGGAACGCCCTCCCATCACAGGTCAGGGAAATAAACAACTACCTGACATTCAGAAAAAACCTGAAGGCAGCCCTTTTTAGGGAAGTTTTTAATGTTTGATATTGTTGTATTTGGTTTCTGTTGGAAGCCGCCCAGAGTGGCTGGGGAAATCCAGCCAGATGGGCGGGGTACAAATAATAAATATTATTATTATTATTATTATGCACACTTGTTTAGATACACTGAGACGGAAGTCACCAGATCCTTCAATACAGTGAGGGAGTGGGGAGGGGTATTACTCAGAAAGGTGGTGGGAAAGGGTGATCAGCTGATGGGGGTGGAAAACCTGTTGACGACTGTTAATGACTGCAATTGGTCTTATAGGAAAAAGCAAGGGGTGAGATCGCTAAATATAGCTTTGTCATGTATAATGAGATAAGAATCCAATGTCTTTGTTCAGACCAGGTCTCTCCATGGTTTTAAGTTTGGTGATTAGTTGCAATTCAGCCACTTCTCTTTCCAGTCTATTTCTGAAATTCCTTCGTATTAAGACAGCAACTTTGAGATCTTTTACAGAATGTCCTGGGAGATTGAAGTGTTCTCCTACTGGTTTCTCTGTCTTGTGATTCCTGATATCAGATTTATGTCTGTTTATCCTTTGGCGTAGGGTTTGGCCTGTTTGTCCAATATAGAGAGCTGAAGGGCACTGTTGGCATTTGATTGCATACACAATGTTGGAAGATGAGCAATTAAATAGTCCTGAGATGGTATGTTTGATGTTGTTGGGGCCAGTAAAGGTGTTGTCCGGGTTTATGTGGCAGCAAAGTTGGCATCTGGGTTTATTGCAGGCTCTGGTACCAGTGTCCATGTTGAGTCCTGTTGTTGTATTATTGTGAGTGAGGAGCTGTTTGAGTTTGGGTGGCTGTCTGTAGGCGATGAAGGGTCTTCCTCCCAGAGCTTGAGAAAGAGAACTGTCATTGTCTAGGAGACGTTGTAGATCTCTGATGATGCGCTGTACTGTTTTAACTTGGGAGTTGTATGTGATTACTAGTGGTGTCCTGTTATTTTCTTTTTTGGGTCTGCCTTGCAGCAAGTTCTCTCTGGGTATCTGTCTGGCTCTGTTGATCTGTTGTTTAACTTCATCAGGTGGATATTTTAGTTCTAAAAAGGTTTGCTGTAGATCTCTTAGGTGAGAGAAGCCGTCCTGGTTTCTGATTTTGATACAAGAACACCCCACTTTTCCTTAGGGAGTCCCCAGGGGACCCCCTTGTTGTTGTTCAGTCGTTCAGTCGTGTCCGACTCTTCGTGACCCCATGGACCAGAGCACGCCAGGCACGCCTATCCTTCACAGCCTCTCGCAGTTTGGCCAAGTAATTTCTTCCACCTTCCCCCGCTTCTCATCATCCCTGCCTGGGAGCTCCTTAAATTCCCACAAATTAGAAGCATGTGCAAAGCAAAGAAGCAGTGCCAGATTTATGTATGAGCTAAACAAGCTTGGGGGCCCCAAAAAAAATTAAAAGGGGAAAAAACTGGATGTACATTTCCAAAATATAAGATAAAAAACAAATAAAATAAAACCTACAGTATATTCTGGCGTATAAGACTACTTTTTAATCCAGGAAAATCTTCTCAAAAGTCGGGGGTCATCTTATACGCCGGGTGGAGAATCTGCAGTCGAGTATATATCAAACTCTGTATTTTAACTGGAAAAGTTGGGGGTTGTCTTATACGCCCAGTCGTCTTATACGCCGAAAAATACGGTACATACAGCATCAATTGTGTAGGCTCCTATGATGTAAGTCATGGGCCCTGCCTGCTAGCCTGTTCCCTAAAATATCACTGGTTTGCTCCTTTCTATATGTTGTTGTTCAGTCGTTCAGTCGTGTCCGACTCTTCGTGACCCCATGGACCAGAGCACACCAGGCACGCCTATCCTTCACTGCCTCTCGCAGTTTGGCCAAACTCATGTTAGTAGCTTCGAGAACACTGTCCAGCCATCTCGTCCTCTGTTGTCCCCTTCTCCTTGTGCCCTCCATCTTTCCCAACATCAGGGTCTTTTCTAGGGAGTCTTCTCTTCTCATGAGGTGGCCAAAGTACTGGAGCCTCAACTTTAGGATCTGTCCCTCTAGTGAGCACTCAGGGCTGATTTCTTTAAGGATGGATAGGTTTGATCTTCTTGCAGTCCATGGGACTCTCAAGAGTCTCCTCCAGCACCATAATTCAAAAGCATCAATTCTTCGGCGATCAGCCTTCTTTATGGTTCTGCATGTGCAAATGGCTTTAGATACCTGTTGTGTCCATAAATTACCATATAGCATATATTCAACACGAAAAACAGCGACCGTTTGTTGTTGACAAAGGACAGCTGGACATATAAAGGGCCCCCTTACCTTCAGGAGCTTAGGGACTCATCAAACCTGAATCCGGCCCCGCAGAGAAGAGTTAACTTGGTGTTTCAAACTTAACTCCAAGATTGTGCAGTCTGGGGAGAAGATTCTTTCGCATATCAGAAGGAAAGCCCATTAATTTTGCCCTGCTATATCTGGCCGCTTATGAAAAATTGGAGCCAGCGATCATGGAAAAATTACTTTTGTTCTTTCCCCCCCCCCTGCTCCCAAATAGGCTCCTGTCCTAAGAAAAGAAAAAGGATTCTCTGAAAATAGCAAGAGCCCCATTGTCCTCTAAAAGTAGAAAAATTGCTCTGAGCCATTTATAAAAGCTTCTCATTCCCCACCTCTGCCAGTCCACCTCCCCAGGATCTCTGTGGTTACGCAACCAAATCGTAGCACACCTCCAGGTAACACACTGCCTGCCGCCTCACAGGTCTTCTGTGGCCATCGATATAGAGGAGATTTGATTTTTAGGCGTTTTTAGAGAAGGGCTCTATTCTCAGCGGGGCAGAGGAGAAAGTGGATGAGGCCATTCCCTGGGCTGCTACACATACACAAAGGATGCGGGTGGCACTGTGGGTTAAACCACAGAGTCTAGGGCTTGCTTATCAGAAGGTCGGCGGTTCGAATCCCCACGACGATGGGGTGAGCTCCCGTTGCTCGGTCACAGCTCCTGCCAACCTAGCAGTTCGAAAGCACGTCAAAGTGCAAGTAGATAAATAGGTACCGCTGTGGCGGGATGGTAAACGGCGTTTCCGTGTGCTCTGGTTTCCGTCACGGTGTCCTGTTGCGCCAGAAGCAGTTTAGTCCTGTTGGCCGCATGACCCAGAAAGCTGTCTGCGGACAAACGGCGGCTCCCTCAGCCTGAAAGCGAGATGAACGCCACAACCCCAGAGTCGCCTTTGACTGGACTGAACCCTCCAGGGGTCCTTTACCTGTTACCTTTACCTTTTTCACATGCATGAACACACACACACACAAGTTGTGGTGCTTCCCAGTGGTGGTGCAACAACTCTAGACAACACTGGTGCAGCTGAATTCTGCAAATACTTTCTCAATGCTGCAGAGGGGCAGGTTTGGAGAGTAGTCCAATTGCATATAATGCCATTCCTATCATCATCATCATCATTAAGTTTGTACACCAGCCTTCATCCGAGTCAACAGTGTGATGCAGCAGCTAAAAAAGCCAATGCAATTCTGGGCTGCATCAAGAGGAGTATAGCATCTAGATCAAGGGAAGTAATAGTACCACTGTATTCCGCTCTGGTCAGACCTCACCTGGAATACTGTGTCCAGTTCTGGGCACCACAGTTCAAGAAGGATACTGACAAGCTGGAACGTGTCCAGAGGAGGGCAACCAAAATGGTCAAAGGCCTGGAAACGATGCCTTAGGAGGAACGGCTTAGGGAGCTGGGTATGTTTAGCCCGGAGAAGAGAAGGTGAAGGGGGGATATGGTGTTGTTGTTGTTGTTCAGTCGTTCAGTCGTGTCCGACTCTTCGTGACCCCATGGACCAGAGCACGCCAGGCACGCCTATCCTTCACTGCCTCTCGCAGTTTGGCCAAACTCATGTTAGTAGCTTCAAGAACACTGTCCACTGGGGATATGGTAGCCATGTTCAAATATATCAAAGGATGTCATATAGAGGAGGGAGAAAGGTTGTTTTCTGCTGCTCCAGAGAAGCGGACACGGGGCAATGGATTCAAACTACAAGAAAGAAGATTCCACCTAAACATTAGGAAGAACTTCCTGACAGTAAGAGCTGTTCGGCAGTGGAATTTGCTGCCAAGGAGTGTGGTGGAGTCTCCTTCTTTGGAGGTCTTTAAGCGGAGGCTTGACAGCCATCTGTCAGGAATGCTTTGATGGTGTTTCCTGCTTGGCAGGGGGTTGGACTGGATGGCCCTTGTGGTCTCTTCCAACTCTAGGATTCTATGATTCTATGATCTCACAACATAAAAATACGGAATAAAACCACAAAGTACGTAACAGAAACAAGAACAGGAGCTGCATCCTTTGTGGCGCTGAATCCACAAGACATGAAGAATAATGTTTGCGGTGTTTATGTGAGGCTGCCTTCAGAATACAAGAAGACCAGAGGAGCTTGCTGGATCAGGCCAGTGGCCCATCTCAGCCAGCATCCTCTTCTCCCAGTGGCCAAACAGATGCCCCAGTGGGAAGTCAGCAAACAGGATTCATGCACAACGGCATGAATTGACACCAACTTGGCTAGGTTTCAAGGAGGATTGGCCAAATTCATGGAGGAGGAGAGGGCTCTCCTGCGGTTTCCAGCAACTGGTCTTCAGAAGCATTGCTGCCTCCAAGTGTGGGGCCAGAGCTACGCCCCCCCCCCCCCCGGCTAGTAGCCACCGATAGCCCTCTCCTCCTCCATGAATTTGTCCAATCCTCTGTTAAAGCAATCCAGGTTGGTGGCCGCCACTGCCTCTTGTGGCAGGGAGTTCCGCAGTTTAACTCTGCAATGCGCGAAGAAGGACTTTCTTCCATCTCTCCTGAATCTTCCAACGCTCATCTTCACGGGAAGCCCACAAGTTCTAGTGTTAGGAGGGAGGGAGAAGACATTTTCTCTGCCCTCTTTCGCCCTGCCATGCATCGTTTTAGAAATTTCCTCCTTTTTTTTTTTTTTTGGAAATAAATTTTATTAGTTTTGCAAAATAATTCACAGTTAACACATTTTAGAATAGAACTAAAATTCTTCCGAATCTCAGCATTTCCCTCCTCCCCTCCGTGGGTCCTTTCAATATCATAATCCGCTGCATATTATGTTGTTGTTGTTCAGTCGTTCAGTCGTGTCCGACTCTTCGTGACCCCATGGACCAGAGCACGCCAGGCACGCCTATCCTTCACTGCCTCTCGCAGTTTGGCCAAACTCATGTTAGTCGCTTCGAGAACACTCTCCAACCATCTCATCCTCTGTCGTCCCCTTCTCCTTGTGCCCTCCATCTTTCCCAACATCAGGGTCTTTTCTAGGGAGTCTTCTCTTCTCACGAGGTGGCCAAAGTCTTGGAGCCTCAGCTTCAGGATCTATCCTTCCAGTGAGCACTCAGGGCTGATTTCTTTAAGGGTGGATAAGTTTGATCTTCTTGCAGTCCATGGGACTCTCAAGAGTCTCCTCCAGCACCATAATTCAAAAGCATCAATTCTTCGGCCATCAGCCTTCTTGATGGTCCAGCTCTCACTTCCGTACATTACTACTGCATATTATAGTTCATCCAAATTACAGTCCTCCAATATGTTCAAAATCTTTGTAACGTTCCAAGAGTTATGGAAAGCCTGCCAAAGAGTTCAGGTGTTTCGAGTGTTAGATGCCATCTGTGTTTACAGTTTTAGATACAATCTGTATTTATCCCATTCTCTGTTGAAATGTCAATCTCCCTGGTTTCTGATTTTCCCAGTCAATCTGGCCGTCTCTGCATAGTCCAGTAATTTCATCTGCCCGTCCAACTTTGTTGGCAGCCTCCCCTCTTTCCATTCCTGGGCAAACAGCATCCTTGCAGCTATAGTCCCGTACATGCAGGGGCGTCGGTGGGGGGGGCGGTGGGGGTGGTACGCCCCGGGTGACAGGGGAGGGTGGGGGTGACAAGCAGCGGCCCCTCCCGCCACTCCCCACGTGCCGCCGCTCCCTCCGTCACCCCGGGAGCAACAGCACACGGCCGAGCGAGCACCCTGTCCGTGCAGCGCTGCTGCTCCCGGGGTGACAGGCGGTGCGTGGGGAGCGGCGGGAGGGGCCTCCGCTTGTCACCCCCATGCGTCGCCGCTCGCTCCGTCAGGCCGCCGCTTCCGCGGCCTCCTTTTGAGCCGGAGAATGAAAAGGCGGCTCGTGGGGCTGCCGTGCGCGATTCTCCTCTCTATTTTTGGATTACTAATATAGGATTCAGAACGTGGAATAATGGTTTGGTAGATTTCTGTGCGCCGTTTTTGTGCTGCTTACTGTATACTGGTTTGCCACGAGTATTGGCAGCATAGGTTTATTTTTTCAGCCTTTTCGCTCTGCAGAAGAAGAGTTTGGATTTGATAGCCCGCTTTATCACTACCTGAAGGAGTCTCAAAGCGGCTAACATCCTCCTTTCCCTTCCTTCCCCACAACAAACACTCTGTGAGGTGTGCGGGGCTGAGAGACTTCAGAGAAGTGTAACTGGCCCAAGGTCACCCAGCAGCTGCATGTGGAGGAGCGGAGACGCGAACCCGGTTCCCCAGATAACCAGTCTACTACTCTTAACCACTACACCACACTGGCTCTCAGATTAAAAGGGGGCTGCGGACGTGGCGGTGGCACTCCGCCGTGACGTCGCAATGTGACGTCACGGCGCCCCGCCCCCGGGGCGTTTCCTTTTGCCGCCCCGGGTAACGCGGAGCCTTCCTCCGCCACTGCGTACATGAACAGTCTTCTCAAATCTTTCAGTATAACTGAACCTAAAATTCCTAAGAGAAAGGCTTCTGGTCTTTTAACAAAGGTTATTTCAAACGGGTTTTTTTCCCCTTCAAAATTCATTATATATCGTTTCCCAGAATTCCTTTACCTTATTACAATTCCACCACGTGTGGTAAAAAGTGCTCTCTTTTTCCTTACGTTTCCAACAGACATTTGAGTTAGTCCTACACACTGAGAGCCAGTGTGGTGTGGTGGTTAAGAGAGGTGGACTCGTAATCTGGTGAACCGGGTTCGCTTCCCTGCTCTTCCACATGCAGCTGCTGGGTGACCTTGGGCTAGTCACACTTCTCTGAAGTCTCTCAGCCCCACTCACCTCACAGAGAAAGGGGAAGGAGAATGTGAGCCGCTTTGAGACTCCTTTGGGTAGTGATAAAGCGGGATATCAAATCTAAACTCTTCTTCTTCTTCTTCTTCTTCTTCTTCTTCTTCTTCTTCTTCTTCTTCTTCTTCTTCTTCTTCTTCTTCTTCCTACACATTTTCGCTAACTTACTGGGTGTTAAATACCAGTTGTACATCATCTATCATATAGTTTTCTTTCAGTGTATAAAAAGGTAAAGGGTAAAGGGACCCCTGACCATTAGGTCCAGTCGCAGATGACTCTGGGGTTGCGGCACTCATCTCGTTTTACTGGCCAAGGGAGCCGGCGTACAGCTTCCGGGTCATGTGGCCAGCATGACTAAGCCGCTTCTGGCGAACCAGAGCAGCACACGGAAACACCGTTTACCTTCCCACCTGAGTGGTACCTATTTATCTACTTGCACTTTGACATGCTTTCGAACTGCTAGGTTGGCAGGAGCAGGGACCGAGCAACGGGAGCTCACCCCGTCGCGGGGATTCGAACCGCCAACCTTCTGATCAGCAAGCCCTAGGCTCTGCTGTACATCATCTATATATAGTTTTCTTTCAGTGTATAACACGCTGTAAATTTTAGCTCCTCTCTCCAAAGTTTTCCCAATGCTGCCAATTGTATGGCACGGGGCAATGGATTCAAACTACAAGAAAGAAGATTCCACCTGAACATTAGGAAGAAGTTCCTGACAGCGAGAGCTGTTGGACAGTGGAATTTGCTGCCAAGGAGTGTGGTGGAGTCTCCTTCTTTGGAGGTCTTGAAGCGGAGGCTTGACAGCCATCTGTCAGGAATGCTTTGATGGTGTTTCCTGCTTGGTAGGGGGTTGGACTGGATGGCCCTTGGGGTCTCTTCCAACTCTAGGATTCTATATCCAAAATCTCTTGCCCATCAAATCACTACACATTTTAGAGATTTCCACCCTGTCACTCCTTTCTCGCCAGTGAAGGTTCATGGACCACTGGTGGTCTGCAGACCACAGTTTGGGAAGCATGGATCTGAACAGCAGAAGAGAAGAGCATTTCTCATATAGCACATGTGTTGTTTCCAACACCTTGAGGGTTCAGAGACGGAATCTTGAAAACACCAGAACGTCTGTGCGTGGTTTTCCCCAGAAGCCCCTCTAACCCAGCCACCAGCGCCTCATGCCAGTGGTCACTCAGGTGTCCCTGCAAAGCTTGATATCTCAGGAGGTTCATCATCCACCACACCTGGAAATCTGATCTGCCCAGGCTCACGATACGAAGGCTCCCTTTGGAGCTGCCGCAGCTGATATACATTGATGGACATATCCTCTACAAACATAGCTAATCCCTTTAAAAGCCTCTTGTCATGGAACGATGATGGATTTGATAGGCTAATTGGCTAATTACACTTTGAGAGAGAACCTGGATTGTCCTGAGCTCTAGTGTGTGGGTGAGAGAGGCAGACAGACTTAATTTCGCTCTCTTTCTTTCCTCCACATCATTCATAACATGGTGGCTGGGCGTAGTGGTTAGAGCATCGGACTAGGACCTGGGAGAAGAGCAGGGTTCGAATCCACACAACTCAGACATGAAGGTCACTAGGTGTGACCTTGGGGGGTCAGTCATGGCCTCTCACCCTAGCACCATAGCTGTCAACCTTTCCCTTTTTAAAAAGGGGAAATTCCTTTATTCCGAATAGGATTCCTCGCAAGAAAAGGGAAAAGTTGACAGCTATGCCTAGCCCACCTCGCAGGGTTGTTGCGTAATTAAATGAGGAGGGGGAGGAACCATGCTCTCCACCTTGAGCTCCTTAGAGAATGAATGAGGAAGGGAGGGAGGAAGGGAGGAAGGGAGGAAGGAAGGAAGGAAGGAAGGAAGGAAGGAAGGAAGGAAGGAATTCTTGTATTTGTGGGTATCACATATATCTTTATGAATGATGCACAAATTCGCTTGGCTCAAATTGATGACTGATTGATCAGGAACCTTGTAAGAAAAGGTGTTATAGAAATGCAAAGGACAACAACAACAACAAAACTTTATTATATGTACCCCCAGGGCCAGATTTAGGTGTGATGAGGCCCTATGCTGCTGAAGGTAATGGGGCCCTTTATGTGTCCAGCTGTCCTTTGTCGACAACAAATTGTTGCTGGTTTTTGTGTTGAATATATGCTATATGGCAGGGGTGGCGATCTACTCACTGAGTTAAAAACTGGCAGTGATCTACCCCCTTTTCTGGGGTTCAGGTCTAAGTTGTTGAGCTTTTTTTAGGAATGAAGAAGGCCCGTTTTTGGGAGGTTCGGGTCAAAGTTGTTGAGTTTTTTCAGGGAGGGGGTAAAATGTTGTGCTTTTTTAGGGGGGGCCACAGTTGTTCAGCCTCTTTGGGAGACCCAATGATCTGCCAGTGATGTACTGCAGACGTCCAGTGATCTACTGGTAGATCACGATCTACCTGTTGGACATGCCTGTTGCATAGAATGTCCTGGGAGACTGAAGTGTTCTCCTACTGGTTTCTCTGTCTTGTGATTCCTGATATCTGATTTATGTCCATTGATCCTTTGGCGTAGGGTTTGGCCTGTTTGTCCAATATAGAGAGCTGAAGGGCACTGTTGGCATTTGATGGCATACACAATGTTCGTTCGCCTGTCTTCCCAAGTGACGTGTAAAAATTTTCGGAGACACCGTTGATGGAATCTTTTGAGGAGTTGGAGATGGCGTTTGTAAGTGAGATCCAGCAAGCACAAAAATGCCACAGCAGAATCAGACCACGGAATGGCTGCGGAGTTGCCATTGAGGGCCAAGGATTTCAGCTTAGCTGTCGTGTGGATAGTGTTGGACACTAGCCAGCGGGCGGGCAGGCGGGCGGTGGAGAGCCAGGTTTCCTTGGCATCCATAATGTAAAGCCGATCTCCTTCCAGCTTCGATGGAGCAACTTCATCCCAGGAACATGAATGACATTTTAACGCACAAAGTTTAATATCCCTGATGGATATTTTGGCTGCGTTGAATATTCTGCTCTTGGCACCTGCGAGAAAGTCTGCTTCGTCGTGAAACCTTGCTGAATTACTCTCCTCAGCGCTGCTACAACAACTCTGACAAATCGTTATTTTATTTGATTTCTTAAAAAAAAAATTAAGGGCTTTCCGTCTGTCGTGTTTGTGATGCTCAGTCTGAAGCACTCGCAAGCGAAGAAGCATTTTCTCGGGCTGCAAACTTGTTGTTGTTCAGTCGTTCAGTCGTGTCCGACTCTTCGTGACCCCATGGACCAGAGCACGCCAGGCACGCCTATCCTTCACTGCCTCCCGCAGTTTGGCCAAACTCATGTTAGTAGCTTCGAGAACACTGTCCAACCATCTCATCCTCTGTCGTCCCCTTCTCCTTGTGCCCTCCATCTTTCCCAACATCAGGGTCTTTTCTAGGGAGTCTTCTCTTCTCATGAGGTGGCCAAAGTACTGGAGCCTCAACTTCAGGATCTGTCCTTCTAGTGAACACTCAGGGCTGATTTCTTTAAGGATGGATATGTTTGATCTTTTTGCAGTCCATGGGATTCTCAAGAGTTTCCTTCAGCACCATAATTCAAAAGCATCAATTCTTCGGCGATCAGCCTTCTTTATGGTCCAGCTCTCACTTCCGTACATCACTACTGGGAAAACCATAGCTTTAAGTATATGGACCTTTGTCGGCAAGGTGATGTCTCTGCATTTTAAGATGCTGTCTAGGTTTGTCATTGCTCTCCTCCCAAGAAGCAGGCGTCTTCTAATTTCGTGACTGCTGTCACCATCTGCAGTGATCATGGAACCTAAAAAAAGTGAAATCTCTCACTGCCTCCATTTCTTCCCCTTCTATTTGCCAGGAGGTGATGGGACCAGTGGCCGTGATCTTAGTTTTTTTGATGTTGAGCTTCAGACCATATTTTGCGCTCTCCTCTTTCACTCTCATTAAAAGGTTCTTTAATTCCTCCTCACTTTCTGCCATCAAGGTTGTGTCATCAGCGTATCTGAGGTTGTTGATATTTTTTCCGGCAATCTTAATTCCGGCTTGGGATTCATCCAGCCCAGCCTTTCGCATGATGAATTCTGCATATAAGTTAAATAAGCAGGGAGACAATATACAGCCTTGTCGCTGCAAACTTAGGTGTTAGTTATTCCCGTGGTTTCGTTCCTTCTCCGCTTCATTATTCATTCATTGTTTGGCAGCTCCAACTTCAAACTGTCTGCACATTGTTGATTGACCAAACCATCTGGCCTGATGAAGGAGAAAGTAACTAAGTCCGGTACCAAATGCCAAGATATATTTGAATTTGGCAGACATTTTCTGTTTTAAAAGTGCCATATACCTGACAATGTACAAACAAGCAGAAGCCAGAGCTGGGGCTGGTGGGAGCTCTAATCCAAAACAACTCTCATTAGGGCACCACATTTGAGAACCATAGAATTGTAAAGTTGGAAGGGACACGAAGGGTCATCTAGTCCAACCCCCTGCAATGAGAGAACTACAGCTAAAAAGTCCCTGGCAGGTGGTGATCCAAGCTCTGTTTTAAAACCTGCAATGAAGGAGAGACCACCACCTTCTGAAGGAGTCCTCTCCACTGTCGAATGGCTCCTGTGTCAGAAGGTTCTTCCTAATATTTAGTTGGAATCTCCTTCCTTGTAATTTGAACCCGTTGCTTCAAGTCCTACCTTCCAGAGCAGGAGAAAACATGCTTCTTCCATCTTCCGCATGACCAGGGCTTTTTACCCCAGGCAAAACCTGCCAGAACTCCGAGCCAGGGCTCTCAGGTGGGCACCATTGCCATTATAAGAGAACCTGGGAGGCATTCGTGGTGAGTTCTGGCACCTCTTTGTGTAGAAAAATCGCCCTGAATTTGACAATCCTTGGGAGATGTGAAGATGGTTCTCCTATGTCTTCTCAGTCTCCTCATTTTCCAGGCTGAACATACCCAGCTCCTTCAACCGTTCCTCATCAGGCTTAGTTTCCAGACCCTTCACTATCTTGGTCGCCCTCCTTTGCACACATTCCTGCTTGTCAATCTCCTTCCTAAACTTGGGTGCACAGAATAATGGAGCCTCCCTCTTCCGGCGCAGTGTACCTCTTGAGTACCAGTTGTTTGGGGGACAAACGCTGTCTTGTCACCCTGTCTGTGGGCTTTTGGAGTTATCTGATTGGCCAGCATTTCATCATGTCCAGGGCCATCTTAAGGAGATCGGCCGCCGTGGCACAGTGATCCCTCTGGCGCCCCCGGCGTACCGCCTCTCCGCTGCCTCCCTCTCGCGCTTGCCGCCCCTCGGGAGGGGGGGTGGGCGAGCAGGGGATGAGGGCGTGGCGCTGGAGCGGGGATAGGTTGGGGAGGGGGGCGGCCGGTATGCCGGTGGGCTCGATCCTTCCGGCGCCCCCGTGCGTCCGGGGCGTCCGGGGGAGAGCGCTGGCAGCGCAAGCACCCGGCCGGCCGTGGAGGCGGGGGGGGAGGCCGCCGGTGGGGCCGCGCTACTACCCCCCGCTTGCTGTGCTCGAAGACGTGGCTGTGCCACTGGCGCGCGAGCGCTCGCCCGCCTGCCCACCCGTGGAGTCGGGTTGGGGAGGGGGCGCCCGGTATGCCGGCGGGCTCTTGGGGGCGCCCCTGGGGGCCCGTCGCCCTGGTGCTCCGCGCCACCAGCCCAAATGGATGAGACGGCCCTGATCATGTCACCTCTCTCTCTCTCTCTCTCTCTCTCTCTCTCTCTCTCTCTCTCTCTCTGCAGCTGCCTTACATAATGCATATCAGAGCCACGTCACTTGCCAGCTGTTATCATTGCTGGAGAAAATAGCTTCTGGGCAGGCGTATGCAAAGGAGAATGTCAATGTGTGTTTTGGGAGAAGGAGGCTCCCATTTTGCCTGCAGCCTCCACTTTCTCTCCCACCTGATGCTTCCTGGGCAACAAACAGAAAGCTGCAAAACAGGTGTCAGCAAGGATGGGAGCGATCCTACGTCGCAATCCTAACCCCGGTTACCCGAGTGCATAAGCCCCGTTGACTTCAGTAGGGCTTGCTTTTCAGCAGATGTGATTTTAAGGCAATTTCAAGGGCAATTTGACCCTCCTGAAGCGAAACTGAGAGTTCTGGCTTCTCAGCTCTCATCTGTCTTCCTACCTGTCCACAAACTATTCTGCTGATATAAAGCCCTGGATGGCTCATCTAAATAAGAGAGCTCTTCCCTCAGGATAAATCCCCATGATGCACCATAATCATCACAATTATAACAAGCAAAGGCTTGACATATCTCGCTTTGCATGTCATGAGTCAATCTCATATATTAAACTCCAGTAGCTAATGAAAACAATTGCTTACATAAATGGACTTTTCCATGATATTCTTATTTTTCGAGTTTCACCTGTACATCCTGAGAGTCCCCACGTTGGCTTGAGAGACGTCAAAATTTCAGTGGAAGACATCCCAAGGAAGAGCTCACGGTAGCCGAAAGTGGACTAGAAAACAGGGAGAAGGAATAGGGAAAATAAGGGATGGAAAGAAAACACCCCGTGGTGACAGAACGGCAGATTGTGTGACATTGCAAATGAGGGAATAATTCATGAATAATGGCAAATTTGCAAGTTCAAGACAAACAATTTTCCAGGAAGAGGACAAATGTGACAGGCCTGGCTGTCTGGCTTGTTGTTCTCTCCACCCACAGCGGCCAGGCAGACAGGAGAGTCCCCAGGAAGTCTTACGAACGGGGACAGATCAGTACATCCGCCCTCTGTCATATGCCTGCAAAGCTGAAATGTTGACAGTTGCCCTTTGGGTGATTCTGGCTAGTAGCCAAGGATAGATCTGCCTGCAATATTCCCCCCCCCCAAAAAAATCTCATATCTGTTGGAAGATTCGCAACTGATGAAGGAAAGCACATAGTTGAACTGCGGAACCTCCTCCCACAGGACGGCCACAAGCTCAGGTGGCTTTATTAAGAGGACAAGACAAATTCATGGAGGAGGAGAGAGAGGGCTATCAATGACTGTGAAACACAACGACTTTGCTCTGCCTTCACAGTCGGAAGTAGCGATGCCTCTGAACCCCAGTTGCCGGAGACCACGGGGGGGGGGGGGAGGTGCTGTTCTTGTGCTCGTATCCTGCTTGCTGGTTTCCCATAATGACATAAACGTAACAGGCTGTGTAATAACAACTGTAAAGTTATTTACTACAAAACTACTTCTCGGAATTCTATGCAGAAAGTGAGGAGGAATTAAAGAACCTTTTAATGAGGGTGAAAGAGGAGAGCGCAAAATATGGTCTGAAGCTCAACATCAAAAAAAACTAAGATCATGGCCACTGGTCCCATCACCTCCTGGCAAATAGAAGGGGAAGAAATGGAGGCAGTGAGAGATTTCACTTTCTTGGGCTCCATGATCACTGCAGATGGTGACAGCAGTCACGAAATTAGAAGACGCCTGCTTCTTGGGAGAAAAGCAATGACAAACCTAGACAGCATCTTAAAAAGCAGAGACATCACCTTGCCGACAAAGGTTCGTATAGTTAAAGCTATGGTTTTCCCAGTAGTAATGTATGGAAGGGAGAGCTAGACCATCAAGAAGGCTGATCGCCGAAGAATTGATGCTTTTGAATTCTGGTGCTGGAGGAGACTCTTGAGAGTCCCATGGACTGCAAGAAGATCAAACCTATCCATTCTCAAGGAAATCGACCCTGAGTGCTCACTGGAAGGACAGATCCTGAAGTTGAGGCTCCAGTACTTTGGCCACCTCATGAGAAGAGAAGACTCCCTAGAAAAGATGGAGGGCACAAGGAGAAGGGGACGACAGAGGAGGAGATGGTTGGATAGTGTTCTCGAAGCGACTAACATGAGTTTGGCCAAACTGCGAGGGGCAGTGGAGGATAGGCGTGCCTGGCATGCTCTGGTCCATGGGGTCACGAAGAGTCGGACACGACTGAACGACTGAACAACAACAACAACAACTTCTCGGAATTAGGTACAGCTTCTCATAACGTCAAAATCAACATCGTGACCAAACATATTAAAATGTAGCTTATTCAGTTAACCACCAAGTCCAGTATGTACAAATTCCGATGCCTACCGGTATTTTGTCAGTCCCATAGTTCATTCATTTCTAATTTCTTCATCTTCTCTTGCATTTTTCCATCAGACGTATTCCTTAGAAGAGTACCAAGAAATAGTCTTGTAAGTGTCTAACGAAGATGATAAGGTTGCTGGACATATGAAACTGGCACAAGTAGACAAGACCAGGATTCCGGGACATTCCCCTGTTTCGCCCCAAGGGGCTTTATCAGCTGTGCATGGTTCTAAATCATATGGATTTGCGTAATACAGTGGTACCCTCAGGTTCAGTGGCGGAGGAAGCTGCCTGGCCACCTGGGGCACCAAACCCGAAGGCACACACCTCCCCCGGGGGGGGGGGGCGGGGTGTTGCTCCGTAGCGCGCATGCGTTGTGTGTCATAACGCACGACCAGTGGCTACTTTCCTTCCCTTTTTTTTAAAAAAGGGCTTTTGTCGCCGCTAGCCCAGGCAGAGGCGAGGGGCGGGCCAGCGAGGAGGGGCGTCACGCCAGCCACAAGCGTGATGCCTCACTGGCCCGCCCCTCGCCTCCGCGCCACGGCTCTGCCCAGGGCCGAAAAAAGCCCTTTTAAAAAAGGAAAGGAAAGTAGTCGCCGGCGGCCGGCCAGGCGAGCAAGCGAGCCGGCCACCGCTGCGCACCAAGCAATGTTTTCGGCTCAGCTTTGGAGGCGCCGATCGCCGGGGCGGGACCCCGTCCCGAGTGTCACCCCCCCAGGGCGGTACATGGGGCGGGCCACCCCCTACGCCCCCCTTGCTCCACCCCTGCTCAGGTTACAGATGCTTCAGGTTACAGGCAGACGCTTCAGGTTACAGACTCCGCTAACCCAGGAATAACGCTTCAGGTTAAGAACTTTGCTTCAGGATAAGAACAGAAAATCGTGCTCTGGTGGCGCAGCGGCAGCGGGAGGCCCCATTAGCTAAAGTGGTGCTTCAGGTTAAGAACAGCTTCAGTTTAAGATCGGACCTCCGGAGCGAATTCAGTTCTTAACCTGAGGTCCATCTGTCGGGAATGCTTTGATGGTGTTTCCTGCTTGGCAGGGGGTTGGACTGGATGGCCCTTGGGGTCTCCTCCAACTCTAGGATTCTAGGCATTCTGGTGGTTTTGGTTTCCCATAATGGGCACCTGATCGGCGACCGTGAGAACAGGATACTGGACTTGATGGGCTGCTAGCCTGATCCTGCAGGGCTCTTTTGATGTTCTTACGTTGTATGAAAAAGCCCCTGGCCCAACCCAGGTCCGTATAGTTAAAGCTATGGTTTTCCCAGTAGTAATGTACGGAAGTGAGAGCTGGACCATCAAGAAGGCTGATCGCCGAAGAATTGATGCTTTTGAATTGTGGTGCTGGAGGAGACTCTTGAGAGTCCCATGGACTGCAAGAAGATCAAACCTATCCATTCTCAAAGAAATCAGCCCTGAGTGCTCAGTAGAAGGACAGATCCTGAAGTTGAGGCTCCAGTACTTTGGCCACCTCATGAGAAGAGAAGACTCCCTGGGAAAGACCCTGATGTTGGGAAAGATGGAGGGCACAAGGAGAAGGGGACGACAGAGGATGAGATGGTTGGACAGTGTTCTCGAAGCTACTAACATGAGTTTGGCCAAACTGCGAGAGGCAATGAAGGATAGGCGTGCCTGGCGTGCTCTGGTCCATGGGGTCACGAAGAGTCGGACACGACTGAACGACTGAACAACAATGAAAAAGCCCCTGGCCCAACCCAGCCTTGAGACTTCTGTGGCGATGCTGGCAGGACCTTGACCTCCCCGCCTTGCCAAGCTCAGCTCGTCTCCCTGGTGGAGGCCAGCCTGATAACCCCTCCTTTCATCTCCGCCACCGCAACATAGCCCATTGTTCACGGCATTCGTAACTGCATTTGATGGAGCTCACCAATGACGTCTCACTGTTTGGAGAGGCAGCTTTGGAGTCAAGGTCGTGGGCTGTTAATGCAAAATATTCGACAGCGAGCAGTAAGAATAAATGGCCATTGCACCCAACCGAGTAAAGGAGGACGGTTGCAAATGGATATACATGGAGCAGCCTTTTAAGGAAGGAATAATTGCTGAGTGGAGCTTCATCTCGGACTCTGCTGCTAGATCATGGGTAGGCAACCTAAGGCCCGGGGGCTGGATGCGGCCCAATCGCCTTCTCTCTCTCTCTCTTTTTTTTTTAAATAAGAATTTATTGGTATTTCCATAAACGAAAAAACAACAATTAAAACATAACATTCAACATATAAAGACAAGCACAACAAACCATACAAATAACAACAAAATAAAAAACTAATACATACCTTACACAAAAACACAGAAACACACCATTCTATTAGCCATAATCTTATGTAGAATCTTATTAAGGGGGACTTCCCCAGTTCTCTCCTCTACGTTCAATTTCTAATTTACTTTAGTAACTTTGTAACTAATTTAACAATCATTCACCATTCTTCTTAAGCTTCAAATAAACATCTTATACACCATACTTATGGTATTATTATCACATAAAATTCTATTCCAAATCTTAACTTCTTGCATCCTTTTTTTTCCTTTAACTTAGTAAAGCTATTGCTGTTATTACTTCTAATTCCTACCTTAAAAAGAAAAAGAAAAATCAACACATTATCATTAAAAAAAAAAACCTAAATATTTCTTCCATTCTCCAAATCACTTATCGCCCTCTGACGTCGGAGTACCATGGTTAGCCTTCCTGATATATCTCATAAATTCTTCTACCCCAACCCCCTCCAATCGCCTTCTAAATCCAGCCCACGGACGGTCTGGGAATCAGCGTGTTTTTACAAGAGTAGAATGTGTGCTTTTATTTAAAATGCATCTCTGGGTTATTTGTGGGGCATAGGAATTCGTTCATTTCCCCCCCAAAAAAACATAGTCTGGCCCCCGACATGGTCTGAGGGACAGTGGACCGGCCCCCTGCTGAAAAAGTTTGCTGGCCCCTGTGCTAGACTATATATATGGTAGAGAATTCAAGCAGGATTTGCACCCCTGCAAAATTTCCCAAAGGGCCAATGAATCATAGAACCGTAGAGTCAGAAGGGACCCCGAGGGTCATCTAGTCCAACCCTCTGCAATGCAAGACTCTCAACGGAAGCATCCAAGACAGGTGGCCATCCAACCTCTGCTTAGCATCTCCAAGGAAGGAGAGCCCACAACCTCCGGATGGAGACTGTTCCTCTTTCGAACAGCTCTTTATGTATAGTCAGAATCTCCTTTCTCGTAACTTGAAGCCATGGGTTCGAGTCCTACCTTCCAGAGCAGGAGAAAACAAGCTTGCTCCCTCTTCCATGAGACAACCCTTGAGATATTTGAAGATGGCTCTCCTATCTCCTCTCAGTCTCCTCTTTTCCAGGCTAAACATGCCCAGGTCCTTCAACCGTTCCTCATAAGGCTTGGTTTCCAGACCCTCAATCATCTTGTTTGCCCTCCTCTGCCCACCTTCCAGCTTGTCAATATCCTTCTTAAATGGTGGTGATTGCAGGTGTGGCCTAACCATGGCAGAATAAAATAGGAAATAGGAAATTCTTTCCAGTAGCACCTTAGAGACCAACTGAGTTTGTTCTTGGTATGAGCTTTCGTGTGCATGCACACGAAAGCTCATACCAAGAACAAACTCAGTTGGTCTCTAAGGTGCTACTGGAAATAATTTCCTATTTCCTATTTTGTTTCGACTATGGCAGACCAACACGGCTACCCACCTGTAACTGGAACCATGGCAGAATAGAGTGGGACTATGACTTCCCTTGGAGTGAGGCCTGTCTTCCTGTGCTGTTTTTCAGACATGTGGCCTTATTTGTTTTGGTACATTAATAACAATTATTATATATAAATAAAATACCTTAAAATTCTTACAACAACCCTTCCGTTCTGTCTTTCTCACTTGAATTATGCACATTAAATAGATTTGTGTAGATCTGTTCATACCGATGTATAATCTGCATCGGGAGGGGGCTCGCTCAGGTTGGTGTGGGGTGCCCCGAGACTCCCCGGCAGCCTTATAGGGGTGCTGGTTTCGTACATGGCAGGTCCTTAGTAATCTGCACCGATTCCCGGCCATGACGGACACATCGGCCCCCGGCTCCGATTTCAATCTGCCAGCGTTGCTCGTCTCGCCTTGCTCCCGCGGTGACATTTTTGGAGGGCACAATAGCACAGCATCAATCACAGCTGGGGAACAAACAACAGCAGCTCCACGCAAAGGGAAAAGGTCAGGGCAAGCATAGACGTAAGAAAATGCCCTCTCCAGCTGTGGGGGGAGCATCTCCCCACCCATGCAATGCACTCTCCTTTGTGCATGGAATGTGTTCCAATTTGTATAGTCCCTCTCAATCTTTCTCTTTGATGCCTGTCAGATTTCCTGCTATCCTTCTCAAAAGAGACAGCAGCAAGTGTCAGATTTTTTTTGGGGGGGGTGGGAATCAGCTTGTAGAATCATAGCATTCTAGAGTTGGAAGGGACACCTGAGGGTCATCTAGTCCAACCCGCTTTTGTTGTTGTTGTTGTTCAGTCATTTAGTCATGCCCAACTCTTCGTGACCCCATGGACCACCCCATGGACCATGGGCACTCCTATCTCCCAGGTGCCGCTGTGGGTTAAACCACAGAACCTAGGGCTAGCCGATCAGAAGGTCGGCGGTTCGAATCCCTGCGACGGGGTGAGCTCCCGTTGCTCGGTCCCAGCTCCTGCCCACCTAGCAGTTCGAAAGCACGTGAAAGTGTAAGTAGATAAATAGGGACCGCTCCGGCGGGAAGGTAAACGGCGTTTCCGTGCGCTGCTCTGGTTCGCCAGAAGCGGCTTTGTCATGCTGGCCACATGACCTGGAAGCTGTACACCGGCTCCCTTGGCCAGTAAAGCGAGATGAGTGCCGCAACCCCAGAGTCGGACACGACTGGACCTGATGGTCAGGGGTCCCTTTACCTTTACCTTTATCTCCCACTGCCTCCCATGGTTTGGTCAGACTCATGTTGGTAGCTTCAAGAACACCATCCAACCATCTCATCTTCTGTCGTCCCCTTCTCCTTGTGCCCTCCATCTTTCCCAACACCAGGGTCTTTTCCAGGGAGTCTTCTCTTCTCATGAGGTGGCCAAAGTACTTTAGCCTCAGCTTCAGGATCTGTCCTTCCAATGAGCACTCAGGGCCGATTTCCTTAAGAATGGATAAGTTTGATCTTTTTGCAGTCCATGGGACTCTCAAGAGTCTCCTCCAGCACCAGAATTCAAAAGCATCAATTCTTCGGCGATCAGTCTTCTTGATGGTCCAGTCTTCTTTATTATTATGTAAAAATAATTTTATATAATAAAATTATTATTGTTATTATTTAAATATTTGGAGTGTAGCGCTCAGCCTTTCCTGCTGTGCTCTTCCTCTCTGCGCTAGGAGTCACTATTTAGCTGAGGAGCGACTAGAAAATGCCTCAGGAGGAGAACATCCCTGCTTTGAGATGCTGAAGGTGCCCATGCAGATCCGTAGCAAAATGGTTTTTTTTTAAAAAAAAAATCTCGATTTGTTAACAACAAAAACCTATCAAAAAGAAAGAAAACAAAGAATCAGACATTTGAGCCATAAAGCGTCAGATCTGGGAAGGACAAAAGTCCAAAGAGAGTGCGCAGCATATAGTGTTAACTCGTACAAAGATTCCCTTCTCAAAGAATAAAGAAATATACAAATGGAAGAATTATGCACCTGTGAGTTCATTATTGGGAATAAAGGTTCTATGTGGTCTTAAATGAGCCAGGCATTTGCTCGTGCCGGGGACACGGTCGGAGTGACTATGCGCCTCATTTTGGTGCTGTATAAGAAATGGATCCACGCCATTAAAAAAGAAAAAAAAAACAGTCGTTCAACACCCTGCTCTTTGGATACATTTAGTCATTGAGATATCTTTTCAAAAGGGGCAATTTGCCAATCCCTTGAATGCCAGCGATCTAAATTACTGATATTAAAGGTAAAAAAAAAAAACCTCACACAACCCATTGTTTTGCAAGGTATGGATTAACGCTTGCAAAGTGGGCTAATGGAAATCGGCTATTCAGAGGTGGCCTCACTCTGACCAACGGGGGGGGGGGCTCTCTCTTTCCTGCCCTGCTTAAAGGGTTGCAGTATGGTTTAATAGAGTGCGGGACAAAAAAATCTCTCTCTACTGAAACCAGCAGGCACAATGGATGGAGGCAGTCCGGGAAGCAACATTCAATGGCTTTGAGCACATCAGCGATACCCATGTTTCCTTGGATAGGGGGGGGGGAATTGCTTCTAGGGCGGACTGTGATTCTGAGACCAGGGAGAACCCACACTGCAGCGCCCCCATGACCGGTGGCCAGACAGGGTACTGCAGCAAAGTTCAAGTGACCCAGAGCACCAGTTTGGGATCTGATCTTCCTTCTCTCTCTCTCTCTCTCTCTCTCTCTCTCTCTCTTGTACATCCAATGTAGCTGAACGTTGGAAGTTTTAGGGAAAATAAAATGAAGCACTTTTTTACACAGTACAGGGTCAAACTGTGTGACTTACTTCAGCAGGGGGCAGTGATGGATATACATTATTATTATTATTATTATTATTATTATTATTATTATTATTATTATTTGTACCCCACCCATCTGGCTGGATTTCCCCAGCCACTCTGGGCAGCTTCCAAAAATCAAAATACATTAAAATATCACACATTACAAGCTTCCCTAAACAGGGCTGCCTTCAGATGTCCTCTAAATCAGTGTTTTTCAACCTTTTTTGGGCAAAGGCACACTTGTTTCATGAAAAAAATCACGAGGCACACAACCATTAGAAAATGTTAAAAAAATTAACTCTGTGCCTATATTGACTATATATAAAGTAATTCTCTTGAATTTTTCAATTTTTCCCACGGCACACCAGGCAACATCTTGCGGCACACTAGTGTGCCATGGAACAGTGGTTGAAAAACACTGCTCTAAATGTCTGGTAGTTGTTTATCTCTCTGACCCCTGATGGGAGGGCGTTCCACAGGGCGGGTGCCACTACCGAGAAGGCCCTCTGCCTGGTTCCCTGTAGCTTTGCTTCTCGCAGTGAGGGAACCGCCAGAAGGCCCTCGGAGCTGGACCTCAGTGTCCGGGCTGAATGATGGGGGTGGAGACGCTCCTTCAGGTATACAGGACCGAGGCCGTTTAGGGCTTTAAAGGTCAGCACCAACACTTTGAATTGTGCTCGGAAACGTACTGGGAGCCAATGGAGATCTTTCAGGACTAGTGTTATGTGGTTTTTGGCGGCCGCTCCCTGTCACCACTCTAGCTGCCGCATTCTGGATTAATTGCAGTTTCCGGGTCACCTTCAAGGGTAGCCCCACGTAGAGCGCATTGCAGTAGTCCAAGCGGGAGATAACCAGAGCATGCACCACTCTGGCAAGACAGTCCGCGGGCAAGTAGCCTGCGTACCAGATGGAGCTGGGAGACAGCCGCAATGGACACATAATAAAGTGCGCCCCCTCCCCGCAAGAATCCTGGGAACCGCAGCACTGTGGTGGGTAAACTAGAGTTCCCACTATTTTTTGCAGGTCTGTTTTAAATGTATGGCATGTGTGCAGCCAATGTGGTGCAGTGGTTAGAGAGCCTGGGAGTCCATAGTTCAAATCCTCCCTCTTGGCCATGGGGAAGAATAACACACACCACCCTGAGCTCCCTGGAGGAAAGATGGAATATGAAAGCAGTCCATCAACAGACCCCAAACGCAGGAAAGTGACAGATCTGTTTCTGTTCTCTATCATTGTGGGTTGTCGTGGCTGTTTCTCCTGGTGTTCTGCGATCCCACCTCTCAGTCCCTGTTCATCACTGCCAAATGCTAACCCAGAGAGTTAGCATTATGGATTTGCAAACTTTTATACTGCCGTTGGTGAAACGCCCATAAGAATCTCGTGCGCGGCTGCAACAGCATCAGTCACACTCGCTGTGGCTGAAATGCCACAGTCAGTGAGAGGATCTCTGGTAGAAGCCAAAGATGCTGATTTGGGGACAAGGTGTGTGTGTGTGTGTGTGTGTGTGTGTGTGTGTGTGTAAAGAGAAATAAAACCGAACTGGACAGCAATCCCCCCCCCTTTCTCTTTTAGTTCCTGCAGGCTCTTGGTGCTTATAAACTAGAGAGAAAAGAAAAGGAGAAATAAGAAGTCAGTGCCGTAAAATGAGAAGCAATAACTCTCCTCTGCAAGCTAGAGCCACGCATAGGGTGGTTCTTTGGTTTCCGATTCGTAATTCCAAGCCAAGCCTCAGTCATGTTTAGGTGTGGAGGAGAAATTCAAGGGCCGTAGCTCAGCGGTAGAGCATTTGCCCTGCATGCAGAAGGTTTCAGGTTCAATCCCAGGGCCGTCTTACCCATAGGCGCTAGGGGTGTGGGGCTCCCGGGCGCCGGGCTCTCAGGGGTGCCAGTCCGAGAGTCCGGGGCCCGAGAGTGGAGTCCGGGGAAGAGCCCACCCATCGATCAGAGCGCAGTGGCGGGCTCTTCTGCTGCAGGCGGCTCTGCGCCGCGAATTTGGGGGCAACCGAGCCAGCGAGATGCTGAGGCGGCCGGCCGGCTTCACCCTCCTGCGTGCCTGGGACTGGGCAACTGGGGGGGGGGTGCCGGGCGGATCTTTGCACCCTGGCGCCGCATATGCTTAACACAGCCCTGTTCAATCCGCAACGGCATCTGCGAGAGACTCCCCGTCTGAAACTCTGTGAAGCTGCTGCCAGTCAGCGCAGGCACTACTGAGCTAGATGGGGCAGCAGGTCTGTCTCCGCATAGGGCAGCTTCCTCTGAGTTCGCATTTACCCACTGCCTTGCAGGACATCTTCTGGAGAAGAGAAGGCCAAGAAGTAAAATCGACATAAATCCAGAGTGGAGTCCCTGAGAGTTGATTCTCTACTTGATTCTGACTTTGCCTCCTGATGTATATTGTGCTCCAGGAAGCCTGTTTTGGTCAGAACCGAGTACAGTGGTTTGTTGTTGTTCAGTCGTTCAGTTGTGTCCGACTGTTCGTGACCCCATGGACCAGAGCACGCCAGGCACTCCTGTCTTCCACTGCCTCTCGCAGTTTGGCCAAACGCATGCCAGTCGCTTCGAGAACACTGTCCGACCATCTCATCCTCTGTCGTCCCCTTCTCCTTGTGCCCTCCTCCATCTTTCCCAACATCAGGGTCTTTTCCAGGGAGTCTTCTCTTCTCATGAGGTGCCCAAAGTCCTGGAGCCTCAACTTCAGGATCTGTCCTTCCAGTGAGCAAGAGTACAGTGCTACCTTGGTTTACAAACAGCCCTGTTTACGAACTGTTCGATTTACGAACTCCGCAAAACCGGAAGTAGCGTCCCGGTTTGCGAACTTTACCTCGGTCTGAGAACGGAAGTGGAACGGTGGAAGGGCACCGGCGGTGGGAGACCTCATTAGGGAAAGCGCGCCTCGGTTTAAGAACGGTTTCGGCTTAAGAACGGACTTCCGGAACGGATTAAGTCCCTAAAACGAGGTACCACTGTACAGTCAAACCTCAGTTGTCGAACGTAATCCGTTCCGGAAGACCGTTCGACCCCTGAAACGTCCGACAACAGAAAACTGAAAGCAGAAGCCTCAATACAATGGGGAATCTCAAAACGGAAGCCACGTAGCAGTTCGGCTTCCAAAAATCTTTCGAAAAACCGGAACAGTTACTTCTAGGTTTTTGGCGTTCGGGAATCAAGTTTTTTTTTTTAATAATAATAATTTTTATTAGGTTTTTTAATTAAAACATACATAAACAAAAACATAACAACACAACTAACACAAAAAATACATACTAACAAAATCACTAACATATTACTTCGCTAAAAATATAA
Organism: Lacerta agilis; assembly: GCF_009819535.1. Classification (NCBI taxonomy): domain Eukaryota; kingdom Metazoa; phylum Chordata; class Lepidosauria; order Squamata; family Lacertidae; genus Lacerta; species Lacerta agilis. The sequence goes on from NC_046315.1 coordinate 3,979,591, forward strand.
TCTTTCCTCACATCGTCTCAGGACTTCCTCCTGTCTCCTCCTCCTGCGTCCTTTGAGAATACCTTTTGTGTAACTTCCCAAACATCTTCCTATGAGATATCCATTCTATCTCATACCTCTTGGCATTATTATAACATTATCTAATAATTAACTTATATCTTATCTAAATCTTAACATCTATGACTTATCTTATCCTCAGAGTATATCTAACTTTCAATCATACAACGATCTTTCAAATAACAATTTAAAATTCTTCCACTCTTTCTCCACCGCGTCGTCTCTCTGGTCACGGAGTTTCCCGGTCATTTCTGCAAGCTCCATATAGTCCATCATTTTCATCTGCCATTCTTCTATTGTTGGTATGAATCAAGTTTTGACTGCATACGCTTCCAGACTTAACGCTAAATGCATTCCTTTTGCTATGGAGGGCCTTGAAAATGTGTGTCCCGGGCTTTTACACTCGTTTTCCGATGTACTATGAGAAAGCAAAGAGGTGCATTGGTTGCCAGATGAGAAATATCTTGGCATTGTTTAAGCACTCCCATCCCACTGTTGTGATATTATTACAAGCCGAGCTGCAAAAGCCTCAGCAGCGAAGCTCACATGACTGTATCTGTTTTCATCCTGTGAGAAAGCCACTAGTCCTTTCGGCTTTCTCACACACGTGATGTTTTTGTACTGTCAGGGGCGTCGCAGGGGAGGGGCGGGGGGGGGCGGGGGGCCCCGGGGCAGCACCCCTGCTGGGGTGACACACCGGGGGGCGGCCCCGCCCACTGGGCTTTTCTATATATTTTTTTTACTTTCCCCCCTTTTTAAAACTTTTTTATGGCTATTTTTTACTTTTTTAAGGCTATTTTCGGCACTGCCGGGGTGGAGCCGCAGGGACCCCAGCGAGGAGGGGTGTCACTTACTGAGCTTGCAAGCAGAGACATACTCTGCATTTTATCTGCAATAAAGTAGTATTTACCCTTAATGGCTTGTGTGTGTTGTTCTTCACGCTGGAGAGCAATCGCATATTATCAGTGTGCCCCTGGACTCGAGTAGCCAGGAGGGCACGCAGGCTTCGTCCCTACCTGGGGGTCAGTCTCACAACTTGCCCCCGTGGGACGTTTTCATAACACCCACTACAGTCACTGCTTCTCAGGCTAACCTACCTCGCAGGGTTATTGTGGGGATTAAATGGGGGCGGGGGGGGGAGAAGAACCATGGACTCCACCTGGAGCTTCTGGGTGAAAAAAGCAGGATAAAAAGGTAAAGGGACCCCTGACCAGTGGCCGAGCTTCATGCTCCGGCACCAGGGGCGGGAAGCAGGCGGGGGCTGGGCTGGCGCATGTTCTGAGGTCGGGGCGCACGTCCTGGGGGCGGGGTGCGCCATGATGGAACCCTATAGGTATCCTGCTGCCCGGGGCACCCCACCCCCTATGCCCCGCCCTTCCTACGCCAGTGCCCCTGACTGTTAGGTCCAGTCGTGTCCGACTCTGGGGTTGCGGCGCTCATCTCGCTTAATTGGCTGAGGGAGCCGCTGTACAGCTTCCGGGTCATGTAGCCAGCATGACTAAGCCACTTCTGGCAACCCAGAGCAGCGCATGGAAACGCCATTTACCTACCCGCCGGAGCAGTGCCTATTTATCTACTTGCACTTTGTCGCGCTTTCGAACTGCTGGGTGGGCAGGAGCAGGGACCGAGCAACGGGAGCTCACCCCGTCGCGGGGATTCGAACCGCCGACCTTCTGATCAGCAAGGGTCATTGTGGGGATTAAATGTGGGGGGGGGGGGGAGAGAAGAATCATGGACTCCACCTGGAGCCTCTTGGTGAAAAAAGCGGGATAGACATGCAATAAATATATAATTCTTAAAAATAATGAAGAATGGAGGGGTCTTGGAGCCAGCAGGGCAGCCAGTGTGGTGTAGTGGTTAAGAGCGGTAGTCTTTTAATCTGGGGAACCGGGTTCGTGTCTCCCCTCCTCCACATGCAGCTGCTGGGTGACCTTGGGCTAGTCACACTTCTCTGAAGTCTCTCAGCCCCACTCACCTCACAGAGTGTTTGTTGTGGGGGAGGAAGGGAAAGGAGAATGTTAGCCGCTTTGAGACTCCTTCGGGGAGTGATAAAGCGGGATATCAAATCCAAACTCTTCTTCTTCTTCTTCTCCTGTGCTAAAGCTCTTCCCGTTTTCCCCTTTCTCCCAGGATGCCTTGCTGAGCCTGGGCTCCGTCATTGATGTCTCCAGCCTCCGGGAAGTCATCAAAGATGCCATCGCTTCGGTGCTCCCCAAAGTGGTAAGTAGAGCAGTCAGTTTTTATTTTAGGGGGGGGGGGTGGCCTGAGGACAGGCAACTTCTTTCCCCTTCCAGCTTAATCTGTGCAGCTGAAATGGCCAGAGGGAGGAGGGTGGAGGGGGCTCCCATTTGTCAGTAACGGAGTTTTCAGGTGTAAGTCCCAGTCTGCTCTGAAGCATCTTTGGAGGTTGGTCTGCAGATCTTTGGAGATTCCGAACCACGGAACTTCATTTACTTGCCTTCATGTTCCTGGCTAGAACGCCAGAAACTGCCGGTTATGATAGCCATGTTCAAATATATATAAAAGGATGGGTGACACCTGGCTTGAGAGCAGTACATGTGAAAAGGAATCTAAGAGTCTTGGTAGACCATAAACCTGACATGAGTCAACAGTGTGATGCAGCAGCTAAAAAAGCCAATGCAATTCTGGGCTGCATCAATAGGAGTATAGTGTCTAGATCAAGGGAGGTAATAGTACCACTATATTCCGCTCTGGTCAGACCTCACCTGGAATACTGTGTTTGCAAGGGCAGAATCCAAGGGCAGAATTCTTGGTAAGGCTACACAGTTACTAAAAGGGTTTAGCTAACTGACACAATGGGGGGGGGTCTAATGAGAGAGAGCCCCAGAACTGATAGAGCTGAGAGGTATTCTCAACCCAGGAGCCCAGAGCAATATATATATATATGTATAACAGGCCACGACAGCTGGACAAGAGAACCCCGCTACTAAGTTAGACCTAGTTATTGTAAAAGGGGATTATCCACACAGACGGACCTCAAGGCATCGAGGTGGGGTGAAGAGAAAAAGTGACCCCAAACACCTCAGAAATAACACACTTGGTAACAGAGGGGAAGTTGGCAGGGAGGTTCGTCGCAGTTGGTCTCTAAGGTGCTATTGGACAATTTTTTATTTTATTTCATTTTATTTATTTTGACCTGTCTTTCAATTTCATTTCAGGTAATGGGGAGGGGGGAGGAAGTCTTAAAGATACCTCCTCCTTTAAGCAATAAGTGGTATCTGTTGTGTTTTAACTGTTAAGTAATATCTCACATATCTACACCTACATCTGAAAAAGGCGCTTCCGTTGACTGTTTAGAAACATGCATATTAAATCTCTGATTGAATCATTCTTGGGAATGATTGACAACCCGGCTGTTCACCCGTGATGAAAGGGAAAATGAGTCATGGCGTTTTAATATTTGCATTTTGTCAAGTTCCCGTGGCCAGGCTGTGAGGCCAAAGAGCCAGAAAAAAAAACACTGTTCTCCATCTTTTCCGAGCTTGGCAACTCTTGGAAGATCTGACTGTGTGACCTTAGAGTTGGATTCAAATGCAGCTCAGGATCAGCAGAGTGCAAGCTGGGAGGCTGTGCATTGACCCAGCAGCTCCTTGGGGATTACTCAGGTCCCGGAGTTCAGCTAGCCAGATCAAAGTAAGGCACTGATGTGTGGCTCTCAGGTCTTTCCTGAGCTAATGTGTGCTACACAAGGGCGAAACAACTCAGGTTGTCTTGCAAAGCAATCGACTACCAAAGGAAGCAGTGAGAGATTTCACTTTCTTGGGCTCCATGATCACTGCAGATGGTGACAGCAGTCACGAAATTAGAAGACGCCTGCTTCTTGGGAGGAAAGCAATGACAAACCTAGACAGCATCTTAAAAAGCAAAGACATCACCTTGCCGACAAAGGTCCGTCTAGTTAAAGCTATGGTTTTCCCAGTAGTGGTGTATGGAAGTGAGAGCTGGACCATCAAGAAGGCTGATCGCCGAAGAATTGATGCTTTTGAATTATGGTGCTGGAGGAGACTCTTGAGAGTCCCATGGACTGCAAAAAGATCAAACTTATCCATCCTTAAAGAAATCAGCCCTGAGTGCTCACTGGAAGGACAGATCTTGAAGCTGAG